>NW_022196897.1:76417572-76435595 GCF_008632895.1 Mastomys coucha | reverse complement strand
CAAACACGGTATGCACTCACTGATAAGTGGTTATTAGCCCAGAAGTTTGGAATACAGGAAGAACAGCCATTTACCTCTTTATTAATGAGTTTGTGTCTGAGAGCATTTTGAACAGAGCCTGGTAGTCAGTGCTCTGAATCAATTGACTTCAACACGTTGAGCACAGGGACTCGGAGCTGGGATTCCTTTTTCACTCCAGCAGGTGCACTGTACTCTGCTTTTGCATGCACCCTTGCCTGCTTTTGCTTGCAGTACTGTTTACCTGTCTCCCAGGGCATGGCTGCTGCTGTCTTCTTTCTTGGGATAAGGGGAGGCTGTCTGCTGCCCCCTTGGCACTTTAGAGGTGTGCTTGGCCCTTTCAGGTGCTTCCTACTGGAGTATCTGTGGTAGTGCTTTCTGACTGGAGTTACTTTTAGACTCGTCTTCTTTTCTTCATTTTTGGCAAACAGTTGGAGGGCAGGATGCTGGTCTTCGATGGTTTCAGGTGGTCATTAGATGACTGGATTCCAGGAGGGGCAATAGTGTATTGATACCAAGGAGGGTACCATGGGCAGGTACCAGAAGCCATCCAAAAGAGTGGTGATTTTGTAATTGAACTTGGTTTTTAAGTACTGGGCAAAATACACTTGCTTCCTTGTGCTGGCCATGGACTTTCCTGTTTTCCTCTCTCCCATTGGATCCATCCTATTGTGTTGTTGACATATTGCCTGGCTTGTGGGGGATGGAGGGGAGTAGAGAGGTGGGGCAGCAGAAGCGGGGGAACCCTCAGATAAGCTGAGAAAGGTTAAGCTTGAGAGAGGAGACGGTAGAAAGTTTTGGGGCACCCTGAGGACTCTATTCCTCCTCCTCAGCTAATTGGTTATTTTCTGTGGCACTTATTGGGAGCCTACTGTATGCACTGTGTTTCTGCTCAGGTGGAGGAGACAGTGGTAAAGGAGTGAGGGGGGTCTGGTTTTCCAAAGAGACTTCTGAAGGTGTGGCATTTTGGGCAGGCCCCAGGAAATAAGTTTTGGCACCGTGTGGTTTTGCAAGAGGGAATAGATATGTGAAAGTCCTAAGAGGAAGTCAGCTTCAAGAGTGTGAGTGTCACCAAGACTCGGGAGCCTGCTGGGAAGCTAAGGGTGGATTTTATTCAGAGTGTGGTGGGGGAATTGTGGGGCATTTTTCCTTCTTTTGATTATTTTCTCTTTCTCAGTCACCATACTTTGGAAATTCCAATTACCAAAAGCATATGTTTAAGAAACAATGGGACATGTGGCCTTGAATTACATTAGGCTTTGGGGAAATAATGCTTGGTATGGATGATAGTGAATACCACTGAAGGGACTCCCTGTCCCCCAAACGGAAGACTAACTGTAAGGCCTCCAATTTTGTTCCTTCCCAAAGCCAATTACCAGATAATTAAAAACTGACTGCCCTCTACTGATAGATGGACGGAGGGGAATGTTGTGTAGTGAGAGATTGCAAACCTATCGACTGCACTTCAGCCATGGCTTTAACAGTAGGCTGGCCCTGGACATGGCTAAAGGGAAGAGCTTTCGGCCTGCATTTCCTTTTGCATCCTTCGTCAGTCAGTTCACCTCACAGGGGCAGGGGGGAGCACTGGCTTGTGGAGCTGTGAAAAACACCGGGTTTATGCAGTCGGCAGCCCGTGGCCTCAGTAAAACCCAGTCAATCTTTTATAATTGACTTGTGCTTTCCCTGTACTTAAAGCCCCAGGGCGCCCTATCCATGGCCATCAGCCTTCCATGCACGCAACGCCCACCCCCAGTATTAAGCCCTCTACTGCTCTGTTTCTGATTTGCATTTTCACGGTTGAATGAATCTGCTGACTTCCCTTTTCTTTTCCCTTACAGGTCCTGTGCACAGGTGTGGGTGAGTACCTTGCTCCTTTCCATTCTTGTGTTGGTTGCTACTGCCCCCTAGTGGACACAGCTACATACTAATGGCAAACATGGAAAAAAAATCACAGGAAAAAAAAATGAAGAATTCACTTATGGGACTGGAGAGATGGCTCAGTGGTTAAGAGCACTAGCTGCTCTTCCAGAGGTCCTGAGTTTGATTCCCAGTGGTGGCTCACAACTGTCTGTAACTCAGGTTCCAGAGGGTCTGGCGTCCTTGCACAGACATGCAGGGAGAATATCAGTGCATATAGAAACATAAACCAAAAAACCAAAACCCACTTACTTTCCATTTTCCCCTTTAGAAATAGATTGAAGATAGAAACCGTAAGTGAAAGGAACATTCAGTTAGTTCTTTAACCACAACTATAAAAATTCTTTGTTTTCTCAACTGAATGGCGGTGATGTAGTGCTGTATTCCCAGCTCCTTGGGAGAATACATCAGCAGATTCTTTTGAGCTAGGGAGTTTGGGGGCAGCCTGGAGGACATAGTTAAAGCACTAGTTCATAAAATCATTGGATTTCCTGTGATTTTCTTTTGCCAGCCTACACCCATGTGTGAGATAAATGTATTGAAACTGTAGTACTGTGCATTTCTATTTCGTGTGGTATTTATTATTTTGTAAGCACTTTCTTGGGTTGCTGTTTTACCACACTTATGATATGGTGTTGTGTGGAATTATAGAAATTCTTCAAAAGCAGAGACAGCTTCCGCTATCTTTTGATTTTGAGCGTCAACCTGGGAATGAGTCTGGTAGTTCATGGTGGGTACTTGCCCAATGCATATGAAGCTCTGGTATCCTAGAACACTAAATCATACAAAATTCTTTTCCTCTTGGCTCCCCAGAGCTGCGTGGAGGCCTGAATTCCAGTTGTAGCTAGGCGGTTTCTCTGGTGTGTAGGAAGACAAGATAAATATAGATGGCTGCCTAATATTATGGTAACGATGGTTTATGTAGCTAAATGCATCCAGCTGAAAGCACCATTCTCGGATCAAGACCTTACTGTTTCTGTAGAAGGTTGTTAATAGTAGTTAGTATTTTTAAAAAATGTATATTTTTGGGAAAAAATGGTAGCATTTGTTTCTCCCTAAAATTCAGGGAGTTTTTTTCTTCTTTTTCAGCAAAGCCAAACTAAACCAATGAAAAAACCAAAACAACCCAAAGCCTAGGAATCATTGAGATAAAATGATTGGCTTGGCCTCACAGTGTTTTACAAAGAAGGCAGAACTTACTGAACCCTTCTAATAAGACAAATCTTTGTTAGTGGCCGTAATTATGCAGAACTTTCACAAACAGTGGGGAGCCCACACAGGCACTGTGTCTCCCCTGTGAATCAGCCTGGTAGATAAGTTAGTAGGTAGCCGGAGCTCTGCAGAATTTCACTTCTCTAGTGCAGTCCAGCTCAGAGGGTGGAGTGTTATTGAATGCTCCGTGACAGGGAACAAAACCCCAGAGCTATTCCAGAAGGCTTTTCCTGGGAACTAAGGACTTCCGGAGCCACGGGGAGGGCTCTGTGTTAGTCTGCCGGGTGTCCCTCAGGATCGCTCTACACATGCTCTTTCCCCACAGTTCAGGGGCTTCTCTCAGCTCCTGAGAGCTGTGTGTCATCATGGGGCTGCCTCCAGCCCCTGTGCTAGTCTGCTCTTCTTACAAGAATGGCAGTTTTATGGGGAGAGACCCCCACCCTCATGACCTCATTTGGATTTAACCCCTTGACACACTGTTTTGCAAGTATGCACACATTTGGAGATTACTGCTGTCTAGTACTTTAATACATGGATTTGGGGGCTGATACAATTTAGCCTAAACATACAGGGAGTGGGATTTAGGTGCAGACCTAGTCGATTTCTGGATTAAGGCTGTAGAGTCAACCCTGCGACGGGCAGCATGGTGAGAAATTGAGAAGGCGTTTACATTACATTCAGAAGGGTATGTCCTGAGTTGTGAACCCCAGCTTCAACTACCCACAGTGCTGATGTAAGAAAGGACTGAGTTCCAGTTCCAGTCTGTACCAAAGAGACCTGTGAGACACAGCCAATGTTTTCCCCAGGAGCTGCAAATACACATTCTTCTCCACTGGAGATGGAGCACTGTCTGGGATAGGCCTATTTTAGGCTACACAATACATCTCAGGAGTTGAATTCACGAGTAAGAATTCAGCGCGCCACTGCAAGTATCTCTCACAGTCAAGTAAAATGTAGAAATCAGTTATTACAAACCCTGGAAACTACACACATTTGGAAACTAGCAACATGTTCTTACATAACCAATAATGTAAGAATAAAGAAAAGGAATTAAAACACTTGAGAAAAAACCCAGAAAGACCATATTTCAAAACATACAGAATGTGGCAAAAAGCTGTTCCAAGAGGGAGGTTTATGTTAATAAATGGCTTTGTTAGTTCTTCTTTGAAAGATAAGGAATTTATATTGAGAAAAACATAGGTATTTGCAGTATAGACAAGCATCTACATAAGACTGTTAAATTGATTGTTGTTTTATATCAAACAACTTTTATAATACTTATTTTTATTGTTATAACATTTTATAAAATTTAAGGAATATGACAAAAAAGATATTGTAGGTATTGAAGGGGGGGTCTCTGGGAGGAGTAGGGGTACAAAAGGGAAACAAGAATGTGATTTAATTCTATTTACTTAAAATATGTTTTTAAATGTTAACAAATTCAGATAAATTGAAATCACGTAACTTTTCTCATCATAATGCAATAAAAGTTAAAAAAAAAAAAGAAAGATAAGGAACCCAATTCAACAATATACTGAAGACTCTTCAGTGGGTCAAGTGAGGTTCATCCCAGGGATTTAAGGATAGTTCAGCATATGCACACGAGTGTATGTGTTGTGTTGCATTGATAGAAAGGTGGACAAAATCCTCAGTATTATTTCAGTACATGAAGAGGAAACATTTAGTAAAAATGTACTTCCCCATAACTATTGAAATATAGCAGTCTGTTTCCCCATGTTGCTCAGATTCTGTGTATGAATAATAAAAAAAAAAAAAAAAAACAAGTCAGCTCTTAGCATAGCGTTTTGCTATTGAGAATGGTGCCAGGGCCATTCTCCTGCAGGTGAGATGGGTGAGTGGCATGTGTACACTTAGCACCTGGTACCGCGGCTGGGACATTGCTAACTGCCCTCCTGGGTGCTGCTCATCTCGCTGCCTCCTCTGAGGTAGCTGTTACCACGTTCTCCTCACAACTATTGTCATTGATTGTAAATGGTGGCACCCAGTGATATGTGAGTCTGTTGATTTATAGTAGAAACTCATGCCTGAAGAGGCTCATGAGGTTATTCCTAAAGTCTTCAATTTCTCCTCCCCTTTTTATGAATTGGATGAATTTGCACCTCGTTCAAGCCATGTGAGGCGCAGCATCCAGTTCACACGGAGAAGACTATCAGCAGTGGTTTCCCCAGCATCGAGGATAAAGGCTCGCCTTGCATTTCACTGTTCTTGGGCATTGCTCTTCAATTTTGAACTTAACCAGGTTCCACTCTCTTGCTAGTATTACTGTGGATAACCACATGGCTTCCATTGGTTTGAAGTCTTGCATACTTGGCCTTGTACAGGGATATTCAGAGAGTTGAAATGATTTTGAATGAAATTTTATAACCAGGGGAGAGTTGGATTGAAGTGTCTTAATATACTTACTGATTTTGTCTATATTGTTGTGGTGGCTTAATGATAACCCTTTGCTGTTGGTACATTAGATTTAAGATTGAATTTTAAGGGACTCAAACCAACTCACTCACCCAGTGGGTAGAGAGATTTTCAGGGCAGTTTTTCAAGATTCGTTTTGCATTTTAGATCTTGTTGTATCAGCTTATGTCAAGGTTTAAACCCACGGCCAACATGTCCACCTTCTTTTTGTTTTGTCTTCAGTTTCAAGAGCACACATTCATACACAGGTACATATATGTTTGGATGTGTTTTGTTTCAGAGAAGTCAAAGAGGCAAATGAAGAGAAATAAAATTGAGTCCTAACAAGGTGGGCTTTATTCTTACATTTATTACTTTGTTACATATGATTGATATCGCTCTTTCTCCTCTCTCTTCATTTAAATAGCACCAAATCCTATATTTGATGTTGAAGCTGTCGTCAGCCCAACCAGTGTGGTATTAACATGGAAGCACAATGACTCAGCCACTTCAGAATATAGAATAAAGACTAAGATGGAGAGCGAGCTGACATTTCCTGATACAAACCAGACATCATATAATATCACAGGCTTAAGGCCAGCTACTTCCTATACATTCTCCATCATCTTGTTAGCAACTAATGATACTGTGGACAAAAATATCACAACAGGTAAGGGACAGGGTAAACAGGGCTGGTGGCTACAGCAGCAGAGGTGTGGGGAGGTGAGGAGGGAGGTTTGGGGCCCCCAGGGCAGGACTTGTGGAAAAGATCACATCAGACACTGTGTATCCCATTAAAGCCCGAAGGCTGAAGGCAAAAAATGTAGGGTGGAAAAGTTAAGTTTCTTCTAAGACCCCATAGTCCTGGATATCAAGTGATAGGACTAGAACCTGGTGAGCCTGAGTCTAGCCACTAGAGATTGGGATACCCATACAGCCACCAAGATCCATTGAATTGTGTGATTTATTGGTGTTAAATTCTTTAGTGATAGAGAAAAAGAGCGGGGGACGTAGCTCAGCGGTATAGTGTTTGACTAGTATGTGTGAGACCCTACTTCAACTCTCAGTGTTGCCAGCACCACCCCTCCCCCTGCATACCCCCCTCCCCCCACCAGGGCTGGAGAGGTGGTTCAGTATATAAAGTGCTTGCTGTGCAAGTGTGAGAACCAGACTTTGGATCCTCAGCACCAACATAGTAAATACTGGGTGGGCATGGAGGCCTCCCTGCCATCCCAGGTTAACTACAAAACCAACCCACCCACAGTGACCTGATTTAGCATCTTCATATCTGAAATATCTGATGTGAGAAGACAAATCAGTGACCAGCCATGTCAGAGCTGGAGGCTGCCTTAGAGTCATTTATCCAGCTTCTTTGCAGTCAGCCCTCTGCAGGTCGCAGGCAGGGCTCTTCTCTTGTTTGCAGCACCACCACCTGGTCTCCTCCCTGCACACACCAGCAGGCTGTGTTCTTGAGCTAGTCTTCCTGCATCCCCTGGTCTCCCTGATCTTATAGCACAAAGTAAAGGGAGAGATGCTGGGCGCTGCAGGACCTGTTTCTAATTCTAGTACTCAGGAAGTACTCTAGTGGTGGGGAGATTGTTGCAAGTCTCAGCCCAGCCTGGGCGGCATAGTGGTACCAACTAAACAAGCAATAGAAACGCTGCAAAACTGGAAGGCGGTATATGTCCTTTTAGCCGAAATGGTTTAAATTATGTTACCATCAGGCAAATAAGGTGATGGAAGGGCCTGGACATGTCTTTTTTATTTTTATTTTTTTATTTTTTAGATATTTTCTTTATTTACATGTAAATTTCTCCTTTCCCAGTTTCCCCACTAAAAAACAAACAAACAAAAACAACAAGAACAAACCCCTGTTGCCTTCCCCCTCCCCATGCCTGCCACCCCACCCTCTCCCACTTATTGGCCCTGGCATTCCCCTACACTGGGGCACAGAACCTTTACAGGGCCGAGGTCCTCTCCTCCTATTGATGATCGAATTTGCAATCCTCTACTATACACATGCTGCCAGAACAATCAGACCCACCATGTGTAGTCCTTGGTTGGTGGTTGAGACCCTGGGGAGCTCTGAGGGTACTAGTTAGTTCATATTGTTGTTTGTCTTAAGGGGCTGCAAACCCCTCAGCTCTATAGGTCCTTTTTCTAACTCCTTCATTGGGGACTGTATACTCAGTTCAATGGATGGCTCTGAGCCTCTACATCGGTGTTAGTCAGGTACTGTCAGAGCCTCTCAGGAGATAGCTTTATTTAGGCTGGCTTGACCTTCCTTCAGTCTCTGCTCCATAGTTAATCTCTGCAACTCCTTCCATGGGTATTTGGTTCCCCCTTTTAAGAAGGAATGAAATGTCCACCTTTTGATCTTCCTTCTTCTTGAGTTTCTTGTGGTTTGTGGATTGTTCTTCCTGTATTCCAAACTTCTGGGCTAATAACCACTTATCAGAGAGTGCAAGAGTGCATACCGTGTGTGTTCTTTTGTGATTGGCTTAGTTCACTCAGGATGATATTCTCCAGATCTGGGCATGTCTTTTAAAATCTTCTTTAAAGAAGAATTTTTTAATTCCTTTTGGGATTAATCTTGAACAATAATAGAATGTAAGCAGTTTGGGTTTTAAGGTTTCTTCCTTCTCATGTTTTTGGATGGTGTTTGTCTCCTGCCTCTGTGATGTCATGGGGGATGTTTAGACTGATATGAAAGGCGTATATTTAGTAGGTCACTTAGGCAGTGACCTAAGGAAAGATGGCTGTAGATGCCTTGCCCGCTAATACCCATTGTGTGTTTTTGAAATAGAGCCCTGGCCAGTGTCTGATCTCCGTGTCGCCTCCGTGGGTGTGACACAGGCTCTTCTCACCTGGAGTAATGCAAGCGGTACTGCCTCCTACCGGATGCTGATTGAAGAGTCGACCACACATTCATCAGTTAATATTTCAGGTCTGAAGCCGGGGACCCATTATAGCTTGGCTTTCCCAGAATCAAATGGGACACAGAATAACTTCTCTGTTGCAGAAGATGTCTTGGGTGAGTTACAGAACTGTATATCAGGTTTTGATTTTTATCATTCACTGGTTTTAAAAAGTGCTATCCGTGTATTTGTGTAGGGTTTTAGAGCTGCCAGAAGTTCTCCTGCTGCAGTGTCGTCTGATCTCATACCTTAATGAGGAAGGGACTTCTATTTTACAAGTGAACACAGGTCTCAGTGTGGTAGTTGGGCTTCAAACTCTTGGATTTGGAGTTCAGGAAGGTAGATAGGTCTTTTCACTTTTCATCTCAGGTGAGCAGTAACGGGTGTTAACCAATGGATGACCAAATCAGTCACCCCCACTGAGGAGGCGAGCCCAGCAGATGTCTACCGTGCTTTCTGTAGAGGAGTCATTTGTAGACTGTTTAGCATTGCAGTGGATTCCTCTGGTAACTGTGAAATGAGGAAGAGGAGAGACTAAATCCCTATTTCACACCAGGGAAACAAAGATAGAATCAGAAAGCAGATATTGAGTGCTAAGATTGAAAGATAATTTCTGGCCCATGACAGGTAGTGAGGTCTTCAAGAGATAGGCCCGTCTCAACTCTTTCTTCTGTTTTGGTCTGTGAGTCAGGTTGCTTCTCAGGAAGCGCCTCCTCCCCGAACCCTCTTAGTTCAAGGAGAAATGGTCATAACTCTTCCTCTCCCGTTCCCTGCCCTTTCTGCCACTGTTTGGAGTGTAGACCTGGGAAAACACTGGAATGGACTTACGTTAGCAAAGGTGGAGTTATGGAGCAGAGCAGTCGGAGGGAGATAGATCATGGTAGGTGGGATGGCAGAAGATAACTCCCAAAGAAAGGAGAATGGTTCAGCATATCAGAGTTCAAAGAAAACTACAAAATATCTGTGGTGTTTATGGAGTAATAGTACAAAGTGAAGTATCTGGTTCCTTTCAGGGAACTGGATCTTTTTCAGGAGGCGGTAGAGAACAGATATTTCTGGAATACCAACTGGGCCCTGTTGGATGTGTCATCCTATGGGATGGGTGGTGATAGGTGGAGGATGTGTTCTGTGGTTAATGTCTTTGCCGCCTATCTTTCAAACAGATGCCAATGACACTGTGAGAAGCCCAGTGGCCAACCTATCCCAACTACACAAGAATTCTCTTGCCTCTGCAGACCCACCCCCTGACCAGGATCCCTCCCTCACAGAGGTCCTGCTCACTGATCTAAAGCCGGATACTCAGTACAATGCCACCGTTTATTCTCGAGCAGCAGATGGCACTGAAGGACAGCCTCAGCACAAAGTGTTTAAAACAAGTAGGTTGGGTTTTGTGAAATAGATTCAGCCTGAGTTTTATAAAGTTTTATCTTTCGCAATTCTATATCTGAATTATTTCTTTTTTAAAAAATATTTATTTATTTATTATATGTAAGTACACTGTAGCTGTCTTCAGACGCACCAGACGAGGGTGTCAGATCTCATTATGGGTGGTTGTGCGCCACCATGTGGTTGCTGGGATTTGAACTCATGACCTTCTGAAGAGCAGTCGGTGCTCTTCCCCGCTGAGCCATCTCACCAGCCCCTGAATTATTTCTTGCTTAGGCAGCTAGTTCTGTTATTTCTTTTCTTTTCTTTTTTCTTTTTTATTGGATATTTTCTTTATTTACATTTCAAATGTTATTCCCTTTCCTGGTACCCCACTCCCCACCAGAACCCCCCTATCCCAACCTCTCTCCTCCTAGTTCTGTTATTAAAAGGATCTTCCTGAGAGATTTTGGGCAGAGCTATTGCACTGGGTTTCTGTCTACCTCTGTGGCCATAGTTTATCTTTTGTGAATCTCTGTAAAGCATTGAGTGAAGGTGTAGATGTTGGGTGCCGCTTCACATCTGTCCTTGCCATCTGCAGATTAGCCATCATGTTTCTGGTTTTAGCCTGCCCTTGAGGTCCTCATTGAACTTTCTGTTAAGGCTCTTGCTGACATTCACTGTGCTGTCGTTAGTTGTGATTCACGGGCACCCTCACTCTGTTGAGTTCAGTATTTGGAAGCTTTTGTGATTAGCGCTGCGGATGGAATAAAATGTACAGTTCCTGCTTTTCGATGAGGGATTGGGATAAACATGTGCAGAAACGTCTGCACATGGATCCTTTGAGCTCAGATGCTGTAGCTTTGAAGTTCTCAGGGACTTGGTGTGCATTGGCTTAGTGTGTCTTAGCAGAAAATATTTTGAAGTACCATCCTAGGTCAACAGACCTGAGGGAGTGAGGGTCGAGGCTAGAGAACAAGGACAGAAAACAAGCTGACATCTAGGAAATGCTAGGCCACCCTAGATCTATTGATGTCCTAGAATTCAAAGTCCCCAGGTAGGTGCTGTGTATCAGCTTGATGAATGGCTGTGCTGGGTAAGGCAGCTGATGTCCCTTGGCTCTCTAGCAGTTCCTACCACCAAGGTTGGATACTGCTTGGAAAGGGAGCAGGGCTGCTGCACAGGCAGTACATGGCTACTGTCCATTCTGCGCCCTACTATATGGACATTGCGAGGTGTCTTAGTCAGGGTTTGTATTCCTGCACAAAACATGACCAAGAAGCCAGTTGAAGAGGAAAGGGTTTATTCGGGTTACACTTCCACCTTGTTGTTCTTTAACCAAGAAAGTCAGGACTGGAACTCACACAGGGCAGGAACCTGGAGGCAGGAGCTGATTCAGAGGCCATGGATGGGTGCTGCTTACTGGCTTGCTTCCCCTGACTCCCTCAGCTTGCTTTGTTATAGAATCCAGGACTACCAGTCCAGGGATGGCACCACCCACAATGGGCCTTCCCACCCTTGATCACTAATTGAGAAAATGTCGTACATCTGGATCTCATGGAGGCACTTCCTCAAAGGAGGCTCCTTTCTCGGTGCTAACTCCAGCTTGTGTCAAGTTGACATACAAAACCAGCCAGTACGTGAGGTGAAGCATGATTTTAACATTCAGTCCCAAGGAGGGTCTCTTACAGGGAGGATCTGAAATCACTCTGGAGGATGATATGTCTTGGATTAATGGAGATGGGGTGGATGGGGAGTCAGGGAGGACACTTCAGTTGAGGAAATGTCCTGATCAGAAATACAGATGACAGACTTAGGGTGAGAAGGCAGAGGGCAAGAGGACGGGGGAGAGGTTTTGACAGATTTATGACTCTGTATAAAAAGCTCTTTTATCCAAATATTTATAAAAGATAGCAGAGGACCATAAACTCCATATCCTGAGGGTGACTGGATAAGAATGTGTTCAGAAGAATGGCGTGTGAGAAGCAGCAGATGGCTTAAAGCATCAAGAAGCCCCAGCCAGGATCCAGCCAGGATGGCTGCAGAAGCCCAGGTGTTAGAAAACGGGGACTAGAGCCTCGGATGAGTGGATGCGGGGAAAGGAGGGGATTTAGGGGACAGCTCTGAGATCCTGGTAGTTCTGGAAGGTTTAGTGTAATTTCTAGAGAGTGTGGGAGTCTACATGTGTCCCTGGAGAATTTTCTTTTATAGTGAATGGGGAGGGGAAGAAGAAGAGGCATTGTCGTTGGTTATAAGCCATGCCTGTAAGGAATGAATGACAGCTTCCCCTGGCATCCATGCTGAAGGAGGAGTGACTTGTGCATTTCTTTCCTCTTCTGGAGATGGTAACATGTCAGTGGGAAGGACGGAGGTTGCCCTGGAGTGGCTCTTTGACCTCAGGGTCCTCAGTGATCTTGTGACAATGGCTAGGACTCAGGACTAGGAAGGCTGGCTGAAGAGCCTGTAGGTGCTGTAATTGGTGCTAGGTTGTCCTACACAGGAGAAGCTTGAGTGAGAGGGTGGATAGGGTCCATATCTAGGCCTTGTGTCTCTTCCCACGCCTCCTGAGCTGGGTCCATCCAGAGGAGGGGACATTTGCCTGATTTGCTAAGAGGAGTCATGTGGTTGGGTTCTAGACATATACCTTTTAAAATTCATTGGGAAAAACTGACGTTATGGTGGTGGTAGTGTAGACTCTTGGTTTGGATCATATTCATCCTGGATTATATTGAACTGTCCCAGGATTTGGTGAATGTAGAAGCTGTGTGTTCGTTTTATGGTGTTTGTGTTTTGTACCTATGTGTTAGTTTTGGTTGATGTGACAGATTACCACAGACCAGACAGCTTATATGACAAACATTTACAAACAAATGTTTTTCACATTTCTAGGAGTTAGGAGTGTGAATGCAGGTGCTAGAGATGGTTGGTATCTGGTTGTGGGTCCCCTTCCTTACATCACAGTATAGATGAGTTGGTTTTGGGCCTCTTAATAATGACACTGATCCCACTCATGATGTTCTACTCACCCTCGTGATTAATCACCTCCCTAAAGCCCTTTGAGTACCATCAGCCCAGCAGTTAGGATTTATATATCATTGATATGTGTGTGATTATATGTGTTTGCATGTATCTCATATATCTTATATTCCACTCCTGTAGCATAGATATTCATACATAAACATTTATATATATAACATATATATATATATATATATATATATATTTAAAATGCACATATACACATACACATACACATAAACACACACACACACACACACACACACACACACACAATTGCCATCTTGTATTTTTCAAGTGACTGATTAGGTGGGTCAGGGTTATGGAAACTATTAGAGTATATTTCAAACCCAAATAAGTGTCTGGTGGAAAGTCACCCCCAGAGCTTAAGTAAGGGAGGAGATAGTTTTTCTGGAGCCCAGAAGACATGGGATGTCAGACTGATTAATCCTCTTAGGCAGCCCTCAGCATCTGCTCCACGCCACTCATTGGTGCAGAGTGTTCACAGGCTATGTGGAAGAACCCCCAGTGATGTCACATGCAGAGTGCAGCCTCCTGGGACACAGGATAGGCAGAAGAAAGACAGAATGGGCTGGCAGAGTAGATAACTGAAGGGTGTCTAGTGTTCTCACTAGAGTGGATAACCCTGTCTCATAAGAAAGTGGCTTAGTGACTTTCCTAAGGTCTACCTGGCTCGTAAAGCCCAGCCAGCTTAGAATCCAGTGTGCTCTCTGTTCAAGAGTGAGATCTTTAATTCATGGTGTATGCATTTGTTCTTGGGTGGATTTGTACTTGAGGGCTTTTCTGGCATACCCCTGATCCCCCAGGGTGGCACATGTGAAAGTCCACGCTATCGCCTGCTCAGGAATCCAAGGTCTGCTCACAAACTGAACACAGAGCGTCTGTGAGATGCAGTGGCCAGACTGTCTTCACTGATGTCTGACTTTGGTGAGACCCGCATGCATTTCTGGTCATGGTGAGCTGATGGTAAGGGTGACCGACGGATGACAGGCCCTGATGACGCTCTCCACTCTTTCCATTCTGACGTGCCTGCTCTAATTATTTTTCACTCCTCTTGTGCCTTCAAAGATTCCACCCAGGTTTCTGATGTCCGAGCTATGAACGTCAGTGCCTCGAGCATGACCCTGACCTGGAAAAGCAACTATGATGGGTCCCGTACTTCATTTGTCTACAAAATACATGTGACTGGGGGGACCTTCTCCATCAATCAAACTGTCAATGAGACGGAGGCCACCATCCTTGGACTCAGCTCGAGCACCTTGTACAACATCACAGTTCATCCTTTCCTGGGTCAGACGGAGGGTACACCAGGCTTCCTTCAAGTGTATACTTGTAAGTTCGCTCCTTGCTACGTGGTCTGCTTTGATTTCTGCCATTGTGGTAAACTTTGTGGTCAAAGAAAATTGGTGGAAGAAACAGTTTATGTCAGCTTACACTTCCGGGTAGCAGGCAGTCTTATCACTTAGGGTAGTTAGGGTAGGAGCTGAAGCAGAGGCCAGAGAGGAACATGGCTTATTGGCTAGCTTTCTGGCTCCTGCTCAGCTAGTTTTCTTAAACAGCCCAGGCCCACCTGTCTAGATACAGTAAGCCTTCAGTGGTCTGCCATGCCCATTTCAATCATCATTCAAGACATGGCCATGGGCCAGTCCAGTCTGGCAGTTACAGAGGTGTGGTCTCCTTTCTCCTTTAGGTTGTTATCAAGGTAACAATAAAAGCTAACCAGCACACAGTGGCTCACCTTTTTTTGTGGTCTGCTAGGTGCCAAGAACAGATACAAGGCAAGGGGGCTCTGTCCTGTCCTGAAGGAATGCCTAGCACTGCACATGGTTCCGCAGGGGCTCATCTGTCCCTCAGGGTGTGAAATGTAATGAGAGCCATCCTCGGTTGACCCAAATCACATGCTCGGTGGCTTGTGATGTGCCGCTTTTGTACTGTGTCATTGAGTGGTAGGACATCCTTGTGATGTGGTTGGTGTTGGCCTTACTTTATGGGTGTGGAGACCATGTGTGAGATGATGATGTGAGCAGGCTGCTTAGCAGGTAAGTGACAGAGATGAGATGAGACCTTTAAGAGGCTGAGCAACATGTTCAAGATAAAGCAGCCAGCCATGGCCAGCACTCTACCCCGGAGCCTGGTGATCCTTACCCCCGTCACTGCCTGTGGGTAACTGGCGTGGCGTCTGCACGTTTGTGGCCAAGTGTTCTTTCTTAGCCAGAAGCACCAGCTTTTGAGGGGGCTTATACTGCCACTGATGATCTGGAGAATGTCGGCCAGTGATCATGAGGGTTGGTCATCCTGTCCTCTGGAGACAGACTTTACATACTTTTTTGTTTTTGAGATGAACTTTCACTGTGTATCTCAGGCTGGTCTCCAACTTGGGATGCCCCTGTCTGAGCTGCTCAAGTGTTAGTGCTGTGGGCAGTGCCACTGCTGCATCCTGCCTGGGGATGGAGATTCTTCACCTAACTTCACTCACTGTCTTCCACAGCTCCCGGTCCAGTTTCTGACTTCCGAGTGACAAATGTCAGCATAAGGGAAATTGGTTTGGCTTGGAGGAGCAATGACTCGGAGTCCTTTGAGATTTTCATCACACAGGACGGAGGTGAGAAGCATCGAAGTGCCTCGACGGGAAACCAGAGCTATACGGTTGAAGATTTAAAGCCTGGAACCAGTTACCGTTTTGAAATATTTCCACGAGGACCAGATGGGACTCAAGGGCCATCCAGGACAGTAAATGGGAGAACTGGTAAGCATCTGGACAGGGAAATTTCTTACAGGAAACCAGCATAATTAATAGATGTTTTACGAATATTATTTTTCTTTTTATGAAAAAGAATCTTTAAAACCTTTCATGCCTGTGGTGCATATCAACAATACAAAAATAAAGTCAAGCAAAACAGAAATCACATTTAAAGTCACTAGTTAGCGAAATGCTGTAGGTACGGAGGTCAAAGGATAACTTTGGGGATTGGTTCTTTCCTTCTACCCTGGGCTCTGGGAATTGAACTTCGGTCCTCAGGCTTGTGCGACAAGTGCTTTTACTTACTGAGCCACCTCCACAGATCCCCACCCACTTTTGAGATAGGGTCTCATGTCACTCTCTAACTTTCTGTGTGACTGAGGTTGGCCTTGAACTCTGCTTCTCAGATGCTGAGAAGCATGCTACCATAGCCAGCTCCCTGATACGGTTTTAAGATGTAGATGCACATATATATTTACCCTTTACAAATGTTGCTGTCTTTGTTCATGTATGGTTTTGTAATCTACTTTCTTCTCACTTGTTTATTATGAATATTTTACCCTGTCAGCATGAGTCATTTTATTTTTATCTATTTTCTTATTTACTTTTGGAACAAGGCTTCACTGTATAGCCCTAGCTGGCCTTTGTAGACTGGTTGGCTTTTCACAGAAATCAGCCTGCTTTTGTTTTCCAAAGTGTTAGATCAAAGGTGTGTGCCAACATGTCTGGCAATGTTTATTTTATGGAATAATTTAAAGTCAGCTTTGTATTTGTGTGTAGTTTCCTATGAGTTGTTTCCTTGGAATGGTAGCAAGAAGGGTTGGAGTAAGGCCCCAGAAGCGTACAGTTACTGTCCACTAACAAACAGCTGTCGTCATTGCTTGGGACATAGTTGAACAGTGTTAAAGGCAGTCTTGATAAAGGGAAACAAATACCTTCTGATCTAGTTTTCCGCTTTGGCTATCTGTCCGAAAGAATTGAAAGCAGGGTCTCAAATAGCTCTTTGTACACCAGTGTTCATTCACAGCGGCCCTAAGGTAGAGACCACTCAGTATCCATTGTCACACGTATGGACAAAATATGGCTTTATCTATAGTATACACAATAGAGCTTTATTCTGCCATATGGAGAGAAATCTTCATGTATGTTATAACATAAATGTATCTTGTAACTCTACGAAGTGAAATAAGTCACACACAGAGTATTTTACAAAGTGGAATAAGTCACACACAGAGAACATTTAATTTATTTTATTATTATTTCTAACAACAAGTCTCACTATGTAGCCCTGGTTGGCCTGGAAGGCATTATATAGAACAGCTTGTCTCAGATTTACAGAGATCCTCCTGTCTCTGCCTCCCACCTGCTGGGGTGAAAGGTGTGAGTCACCACACTCCCAAAGACAAATTCTTATGTTTCCATTTATCCAAAGTGCCTGGAGTAGGCAGCTTCACAGAGACGGAGAGGAACTTGTGGGGAGGCCACGAGAAGGTAGTGTTAAATAGGTACAGATTTTATGTTGAAAAATGATGAAAACATTTAGAATGTGATAATGGTAATGTTTATACAATACTTTGGGTATATTTAGTACTGGCAAAATGCACACTGACAGATGGTTAATGATAAATAGTATGTTGTGTGTATTTACCACGCTAAAGGGGAAGGGAACATATGTACTTCTTAGCTGTTCTCATCTGATTGAATTCCTTTCCTGCCAGTGTCCACAGCTACACCTTTTATTTATATCATTGTCATAATTACACAAGTAACTTTATTTTATTCTTGAAGGTTTTGCTGTGTGTATGTCATGTCCCTACCCATAGTTGCATGACCTTCCAGCTAGTAGAGAGAGGTATCATGTAACTATAGCTTGGTTTTTATAGCTCTCCCTTTGTTTTTGTTTTTTGTTTTTCTTGTTTTTCTCTTCAGTATGCCAGGTGGTTCGTAGAGAATGCATGTTCTTTTGACTGAATGATGAAACAATATTTATTTGGACAGGGTCATGCTGAGGAGCTCAAGATGGCCTTGAACTTGAAATCCTCCTGCCTCAGCTTCATAAGTGTTATTAGGTTGATAGGTGTGCATCAAACTCAACTTCAAACACACTCTTTGTTGAGATACAATATAGGTATAAAAAATGTACCCTTTCTCAGTACATAGCTTCATGAATTGCCTCTGTCAAATGCATCAGAATCCCAAGTCAGAGTAAGAAATAGATTGTAGGGCTGGCAACATGTATAGCATGAGTGTGAATGGTCTCACAGAGATCCCAGGTTTGATTTCTTTTCCTCTTCCATGCTCACAACTATTTGTAACTCCAGTTCAGGGGTTTTTATCATCTTCATAGGCACCAGGCTCACTAGCCTTTGTGAATTCACTGGAGAAATTTTTTTTTTTTTTTT
>NW_022196897.1:76411365-76417536 GCF_008632895.1 Mastomys coucha | reverse complement strand
ACTTCGTAGCTCAGGCTTGCCTTGATCTCTAGAGCATGGTCTCTGACCTCATTGGAAAGCTGGATAACAAAGAGTTGGTTCTTTTGACAAAGACTTTGAAGTGAGGCTGGAATCATGATTAGATACTTTCCTTTCTTTTCTCTGACTAGACAGCAGTGCTGTGATTGACATCCATGTGGTCAACGTTAGCACCACTGAAATGCAGCTGGAGTGGCAGAATACAGACAATGCTTCTGGATACACTTACCATTTAGTTCTAGAGTCTAAAAATGGCTCCAGGAGGACCAACAGTTCTCAGAAGTGGATCACACTAGGGGACCTTACCCCAGGCACTCTATATAATGTCACAATCTTCCCAGAAGTGGATCAGATCCAGGGTGACTCTAACTCCATTACCCAATACACACGTAAGTCTTATGGGGGATGAGTCAGGCAGAGGGGATGCTTCCTGCCTCTCCCATGGAGGAAATACAGTAACTGATAGGGAGAGGCTGGATTCTGCTTCTGGGTTGCAGGCCCATGTGGGAACTGCTTAACTAGAAACATCAGCAAAGGCTCTTCTGTATGTGTAGGCACTGTGTGGAGGAGCTTTGTGAACACAGCTGCTCTTTGTAAGCAGAGAGTAGCATCATAGGAGAATGGAGAGTGTTGTAGAGCCTGCTGTTCACTCTTCAGGACATACACTAGAGAGCGGCTGTCCTACTGGCGCTGAAGATCCCCTCAGATGAGGATCTCTTCTGCAACAGTGATGGAGATGCTTCCACAGACTTCAGATGGACGGATGGTGGAAGTGTTAGCTTATCATACGCTTGACCTTCTTTACTAGTCAGATTCCAAAAGAAGGTTGGAAGTTACACACACTAACTCTCAGTTTAGATAATGCATTGGAAGATATATGATAAAATTTTAAAAAGAAGCACTCTCTCTATATGAGGTGATATATTAGATTATATATGATAAAATTAAATATTAAATGAAACCTGGACATTTTAAATTCTTTTCGGACTTAATTTTCTGATTTTTTTTTGGGGGGGGAAATCAACTTTTGAAGTGGTACATATTAATTGTATTAATTCTTTCTTGAAAAAAAAATCAGGTAGCTTTTTTGGATATAGTAAATAAAAGAGGCCTATAATTCAAAGTGGCTCATTCTTGTTTGTTTGTTTAATTTTAAACCAAGGGCCCAGCAGTGTGTCCCACATCGAAGTAAACACCAACACCACTGTGGCAGTCATCCGGTGGGAGAACATGGACGCAGCCTCTGCCTCCTATGTCTACTCTGTTTTCATCTTGAAGGCTGGAGATGGCAGCAGTGTGACCAGCGAGTTCACAGACATCCCTTCTGTTACAATCCCTGAGCTAATCCCAGGTGTCTCTTACACAGTGAAGATCCTTACACAAGTTGGCAATGATACAGTATCACTGGTACCTGGTTGGAAGCTGTTCTGTATGGGTGAGTAGTCCTGTGTTCTCAGTGGTCCCTGTTCTTCCCTTTGTGGCACTCCCATGCAGGAACCTTCCCAGCCTGTAGATTACTGTACCAGCAGGGCGACTGTGGACATGGAGAACTCCAACACAGCCTGGCAGCTCATTAATGTTGACGCCATTGCCCTTGCTTCACCGGACATGTGTTTATGGAGCACATGCTTTGTTAGAGAGGTCCCTGCGTTTCTAGAGCTTTTAGCCTGCTGAACAATACAGATAAGAGATAAAAGTAAGCAAGTAGATAGGTGGTGATTATGGCTAAGAGGATGGAAAAGGAAAAGCTAGGGAAGGGGGAAATGATATCTAGGGTGTCATGTGAGGATGCCCCATTGAATGGATAAATGTAAAGGTGACTGAACATAGATCTGAGGGAGTGAAGAGCCAACCTGAACATCATAGGGTTTTAACCTGCATTATGGGCAGAGGCCCCGAGGCTGGAGATAGCATTGCTTTGGAGAATTTATAGGAGGCCAGGGTGATGGGAGTGGATCTGCAGGAGCTTGACAGTGAGGGGCAGGAGGCATTAGAGCTCCGTGCTTGGCCTCTTCTGGTCTTTCCCATGATGTAGTGAACAATCTGTGGCTTTCAGTGACTGTTGCTCAGTTAGACTGCATACTGCTAGTCTACTTGCTTACTTTGTTGTTTGAGTGGTGTTGCTGGAACCTCTGTTGTCATTGAAACCTTAAGCAAGAGAAAAATGTACGTGAGCCTATATGGCTAGTTGGCTGGCTGGCTGGGGCAGGAGCTGGAACTGAACTTAAATTTTCTAGAAGAGCAGTCAGGACTCTACCTGCTAAGTCTCTAGTCCCTCTTCCCAGAATCTTGCTTGGTGACTGACACCCATGTTGTTGCATTTAATCCTCAGATAGTCCTGCACTGAGCCCCAGGACAATAATGTGACTGGCCCAAGGTCATGTGGTCTGATATCGCTTAATTCAGTGAAGCTGAGCATCTTCCTTCACATTCATGCTGTCTCCTCATGTGCTGGGCCAGGTCGTCTGCTTCCCTTGAGCCTCACCTTGCCTTGTTCTTTGCAGAACCTGCACCAGTGGCCTTCTTCCACTGTGAAGTGGTCCCAAAGGAGCCAGCGTTGGTTCTGAAGTGGGCCTGCCCCCCTGGCGTGAACACAGGCTTCGAGCTGGGGGTCAGGAGTGATGCTTGGGACAATATGACACACCTGGAGAACTGCACTTCAGACGATGACACAGAGTGCAGGACAGAAGTCACCTATTTGAATTTTTCTACCTCGTACAACATCAGCATTGCTACCTTGTCATGTGGAAAGATGGCGCTGCCCACCCAGAGCACCTGCACCACCGGCATCACAGGTGGGCCTGTGGCTGGGAGCTGGCTACCCCTGGAGCAGCTGGCCCAGCAGCTTGCAGCAGCGGCCCAAGAGTTCTTTTAGGGTGCTTACTTTCCCTTAAAGTATCGTTATTGCTCATTCTGCAGCAATGCAGCTTAAAACTGCAGAGCAAGAGAGGTGTGCTTCACATCCTGAGCAGTTCTGAGAAAAACTTGCTTCCTTCTTTTCACCTCCTCTCCCTTCCCTTTCAATCCCCTCCCCTCCCCTCCTCCTTTCCACTCCCCTCCTCTTCCCCTCCCTTCCCTCCCCCCTTTCTCTCTTCTCTTTTCCCCTCCTTTCTCTTATAATAGGAGGTTCCCTTATTGCATCTAAAAAGGCATTTTGTAGAAATGTTTGACTATATCCAAACTCTGGGCAGTAGGATGAGCTCGTGTCTGTTGGACATTTGTCAGCTCTAGGATGCTCCACTTTTCGGCACATTTTCATTCCCTCTGACCTTCCCGTTATTGGGAGGAAGACTCTGAAACACAATTAGACCATTTGTACTTGTAACTATTCCACATGGATTACTTCAATATAAGGATTCTCTTTTTCTTCCAAAGATAGCCACATAATATGACTATCATACTTATGGAAGGAGACTTAAACGCAACAACATTATTGTGTATGTAGGGACTCATTTCACTTCCCTGGAATCTGTTGACAAGAGCCCAAGTTGCTTTAGCAGAAGAAAAGATCACACACTATGCAGAGATCCCCGACTCCCAGTTTCCTGTCAGTCCTTCATATTCATTCATTTTCTCTCTCCTCTCTTCCCTCAGCCCCCTACCTGGGAAGAACTGGTTTTAATTTGTCTGTCCATTGCTTCCCTGTCTTTGCCAAGCTTGCACTTTAGATCAGGCAGTGGGGTGGTGGTCTTATATCCCCTTTGTGTTTTTTGACTTTTAGATAAGTAATCTTAAGGGCATAAGAGGATTGCTGACAGTGTCTAAGGCATCAGTGGTTAACCTAAGAGAGTCTCTTACTGCAGGGACCTGACTTGGAAAGTGCTGGAAGCATGTTATAGACAGAGGCTCCCAATAGATAAGGTGGACCCAGGTTTGAGTTCAGTTTCTCCCATATACCAGTCATGTAATTGAGCTTGCTAAGAGCCTCGGCTGTGAAAAGGAGAAGCAGTGTTTGCCTTCCAGGACAGTTGTGCTGCGTATTCTGCATTGAAGACCATGCATATGGGTGCTCAGGTTGTGTACTATAAAATCGTAAGGAAAACAGGATGTACGGGGCTCTTTAAATTGTGTTGGTACACAGTGGCACCCTACCCTGTGGCCTATCACTTTGGTTTTGTAGAACATAGCAGGAACAGTGAATATTTCCCTTCCTGCTTTGAAGCTCCCCTTTCCATGGTGTCATTTCTGTGTATAAGCCCCCGAAGAGCAGAAACCATGCCTGAGTCTTCCATGGCTGAGGATAGCACTTGGCATAGAGCATCGGAGCTCATCAGAACTAGATATCTCTGGGTTGGGGCTGTAGCTCAGTTGGTAAGCACTTGCTGCCTAGCATACATGAAAGTTTGAGTTCAGTCTCCAGCTCTGTATAAACTGTGTGTGGTAGCACATACCTGTAATCCTAACCATGGAAGGTAGAGGCAGGCAGATCAGAAGCCCAGGGTCACCTAGGTGATTATAGGGACTTCAGGGTATCCTGGGCTACATGAAAACAAACAAAACCAGGTGGTGGTGGTGAGGAATAAACTGAACATATCCGACCATACACAAACATCATTTCACTCAGTGATTCTCACTTTTTAATCGGGAGCTTCCTTATGCAGAGGATGTTTATAAATTTAGCACAAGTTAAATTCAAAGTTGCATTTTATTTGGGTTAGGAAGTATTAGGGGAAGGAGAGTTGGGGAAAGTCTTCGCCAGGGTTTATTTCGTGCTTCGTATGTGCTTGAGGGTAAGGGATGTGAAGGGGCCTAAGTTTAGCATTCAAGAGGAGCAGTAGGTAAGCTCCCATAGTTTGCTGCTGCCAGTCTTAGGGTGAGAAGTGTGAGATCCTTCCCGACTAGTTAAAATCTGGAGAGCCGATGGTGAATGTTGGGGGTATCTGTCACTATCACCGGGCCTTCTTCAGGATCCAGGCCACTGCACAGTACTGATTCCCTTCCTGCCTCTTACCTTGGGATATGTTTTGGATGAGCTCCGCATACAGCTTCCTGTACAGGGCAGGTCTTCCCAGGCAGAGGCACATCCTGTAGAGGGCAGTGGAGCATGTTCTTTGCCTGGTAGTTTTCCTTCTTCTTTGGTTTTAAATTGGATGATTGTTTTGTTTCACATTGCTTTAGACCCACCTACTCCAGATGGATCCCCTAATATTACATCGGTCAGTCACAATTCAGTAAAGGTTAAGTTCAGCGGTTTTGAGGCCAGCCATGGACCAATCAAAGCCTATGCTGTCATTCTCACCACTGGGGAAGGTAAGAAGGGTCCAGCATGGGTTAACCCGGGGGATGTAACTATCTTGGTGACTTTCTTACTGCGGTGATAAAACACCGTGACCAAAGCAACTCATAAAAGAAAGTGTTTAGCAGGTTTATAGTTTCAAAGGGTTAGAAGCCATGATGGCGGAGCAAAGGCTCAGAGGCAGGAACATTTGAGAGCTCACATCTTGATCCACGACTAGGAATCAGAGGGGTTGGGGCACACACTGGCACTCACACTCAAAACATCAAAGTCCACCCCTCAGTGACACACCTTCTCCAACAAAGCCACATCTCCTAATCATTCCTAAACAGCTCTACCAACTGGGGACCAAATATTCAAATACATGTCCCTATGGGGCCATTCTCATTCAAACCACCGCTGTGTATGAGGCACATCAGTGATATAAGTACATGCCTCTCTCCAGTGCAGCCTGTGCTGTGGCACCAACAGAGAGGGCAGCTGTTTGCCTGAGCTCTCAAGGATCAGATAGCAAGTAACTTAAGCTTTCCTGGCCTTGAAGTCTCTGTCACAACTATTCAGCACCTTTGTGGTGGTATGGAAACATTATAGAGAAGATACGGGAGAGACAAGAGTGCCCATCCCACAGTTGATTTACCTAATGCTGAAGCTAGACTAGGACCATAGCCCATAATGAGTCAATTTAGGATGGACTCCCAGGCTAGTCAGCAAAGCTGGATTGGTGAAGTTCCAGGCTAGAGAGAGAAAGAGAACCCTGACCCCGCCCCCACCCCCCAAAAAAGTAGAAAGTGCCTGAGGAATGATACCTGAGTTTATCCTTTGGCTTCCACACACATAGACACATATGCATACAGAGTAGCTCACACACATGCACCTGCATCCCTATGAATGCAAATAAACAAAATGTGGCGTTCTCC
>NW_022196897.1:76381918-76411344 GCF_008632895.1 Mastomys coucha | reverse complement strand
CCCCCCCCCCCCGGCCCCCAACTTTTAAAACTTTTGAGTCTGTTTCTAAACCATTTGTCATTGAATTTGCTTTCAACAAATTTCAAACACAGACCTATGCTGAATGAAAAAGACGCTGTTACGTGGTGCCCAGCAGCAGCAGCTGGACACAAGGTCTTGGGTCAAGAGGCCAGGGACCCCAGCTTCACAGTGTGGGCAGCATGCTTTGGGCAGGTTTCTGCTAGCTTTCTGCACTTTTTTTTTCTTGCTTGAGAATAGGGGCTGTAAGCTTTCATGAGTGACTCCTGATGGTGAGATGAGCTGGTACAAGCCAAGTCCTAAGCACTCACCTGCTCCTAGAGCTGCTTGAGAGACGGTGGCTGCTGGCATCGTTGCTCAGCACCTGTGTCATTATGCAGCTAGTTTATGACACATGTCTTTCTGCTCTCACTCATCATTTACCTTCTGTGCTCTTTCCTTAGCTGGCCAACCTTCCGCAGATGTTTTAAAGTACACATATGAAGATTTCAAAAAGGGAGCCTCGGATACTTATGTGACATACCTCATAAGGATAGAAGAGAAGGGACAGTCTCAGGGCTTGTCTGAAGTCTTGAACTATGAAATTGATGTGGGGAACCAATCCACTACGCTTGGCTACTACAATGGGAGGCTGGAGCCTCTGGGCTCCTACCGGTAATATCCGGGTCCTTGAAGTTGGCTGCTGAGCCTCATGAATTTAAGGTTGTGTACTATGGTGGTAGACACGCCTCAGTGACCGTATTGTCTCCTTTGTCTCCCCACAGGGCTTGTGTTGCTGGCTTTACCAATATAACCTACAACCTTCAAAACGACGGCCTCATCAATGGGGATGAGAGCTATGTGTCTTTCAGCCGGTATTCAGAAGCCGTGTTCTTGCCCCAAGATCCAGGTAGAGGAAAACAAAAGTCCTGATGTGGATTTTGTGTCTTGTGTCTGCAGAAGCCTGCTGTCCATGCCCCTGTCTCAGGTGGCTAGGAGGGTGGAGGTTTTCATCTTTCCAAAATTGACATGTCTCTTGGTCTTTAGGGTCAGCCTAGCTCCCCACTCTGGGGTGCTTGAAGGAACAGATCCCTACTTCTCCTTTAAACTGGTCACACTTCTGCAGATTACTTAGTCCTTTGCTTTCTGAGAGTCATTTGTGGGCTTGTGTGACTTAGTTAAGAGTCCTTGAATGTTCACATTAGAAGGAGCCACAGAAATTGTCTTGTCTAAGCTCTGCTTAGAAATAAGGCTTCCAAGGCCTAGAGATGGGGTGTGCCCAGTGTTACACAGTGGCTTAAATGCAGGCCTGAAGTTCTAGCCTTAAACTCCTTGTGAAGTGTTCCTCCTACCCAATGTCACAGAGCTAGATATATGGGAATCTCAGCAACCCAAGGTGAGGCTTCCCCTCCTCCTTCAGGACAGAGACAGGTAGCTGATTGGTCTGTTAGTCTGCTTTTCAGAGAGCTACTGATAAAACGGATTCCATGGAAGCGAAATTCAGGCTGTTTCTACTCCTTAAGTTACGTAGCTCACAAAAAGGGTGGATGTGGTGGTGTTGGTACTTCTGCTTATAGGTGACAAGAAAAACCACTGATCTAGCTGCCTCCGGTCCCCACATTTGCAGCTGAACAGAGACCTAGGTCAGGGCTCTGCCGTTCTCAGGACCACCCTGCTAATGGTGGGCTAAGGGAGAAGAAGCCAGCCCTGAGAGCTGTTCTACTTTTTCATCCAAAGATGTTTACTTGTTCCCAGTGTGCACACACTCCCTCCCTCCCTGAATCCTGCATGGGCAGGCTGGCTGTGGGTGTAGCGCAGGGCCCTTCATGAACACCCTTTGAAATGCCTCTGTTGGGATCTTCCCCAGGTGTCATCTGCGGAGCAGTGTTCGGATGTATCTTTGGTGCCCTGGCCATCACGGCTGTGGGAGGCTTCATCTTCTGGAGAAAGAAAAGGTGATATTACTTATTAATCATCAGGTGCTACTGTTTAAGGGAACGTTCTATTATAAGGAATGGCAACCATATGTAAAATCAGAGGGAAGAGTTGAAAGAACTCCTGTGTTCCTCGCAGTGCTGCCACCTGGCCAATCTGATTTCCTCTCTGACCTCCTCCAGCTGCATCAGACCTACACTGACTTGTAGGATGCAACTTTCAAGCCAGGATTCTATGAATGTGTTAAGAGTTCCATGTGATTTTAGAACTGGGCAAGTTTGAACTCAGGTTCCATTCTTGCTGGCAGCTGGAGGCCCTAACACTGTCCTCTGTGCTGTGGGAATGAGAGCCCAGCTCAAGGAGCTGAGAACAGTGACAAATGTCTCACTCCATGACGTTAGTCATCGGTCTCTTTGTCCAACCACCCTGCAGTGTAGTTAACTAGTGAGAATAGTGCTCTGTGTACTCAGATTCATCGCCTCCCTGCGGCCCTAACGGGTAGGTCTTAAAAGCCCTCTTAGGGAATGCAGAGGCCAAAAGAGGAACTTGAACTTAATCTTTGCACTTTCTGCATTCCTCTTGCCTGACTCTGGGAAGTCCATGTGTCAGCTGGAATTCCCTCACTGCCAGGTGCTTCTAGCTGGAAATTTACACCTGGGATTGGGTTTTTTTGATATCCTCCCCTTATTTTTTTTTCATCTTTTTTTTTGTTTTTTTTTTTGTTTTTTTTTTTTTGTTTTGTTTTGAAGACAGAGTCTTGTGTATCCCAGGCTATCTCAAATGTAGCAGAAGGTGACCCTGAATTACTGATCAATCTGCTTCTATCTACCAAGTGCTGGAATTATAGGCATGTGCCACCTAAACCTGTTTTTAACAAGAAAACAGAAGTTGTTTTACCTTCCCCCCCAAGTAAATCAGATACTTTCTCTTCATATTAATTAAATCTTTTTTACTTTGCTAAAAAAATGAATCAGAATCTAGAGCAAAAAGCTGGAATGTGAGTAGTCAAGTCCTTAGGGCAGGACAGCAGCACAGGGAGCCAGGCCCCAGTACAAAGCAGAGTTAGTCATAGCTGGACCTGTCTCAAACCAACAACAAACAAAGCACCAGTACCCAAACTTAAACCCAGGCTGGCAGAAAACCATACCCACAAGAAGAGCAAGGAAAACAGGGAACCCACAACTACAGCAAATTTGCTCTTACCGTGTTCATGTGATTATAAAGCTTACCCCCAGCCAAGTCCTGTTAGACACATTAGTGGATATCCTGCTTTATTCATTAATTTCTTAGGCTAAATTTCAAGCTGGAGAGTGCCTGGGTCAGTGGACGTGCTTTCTTTCCATTTTGGGGCATGCTGCCCAATTGGAGTGTGTTTCAAGTCCAGGTGGGGCTGCGCCAACACAACAGTGCTCACAGTATTGGTATTGGATCTGATGCCCTTTCTGGACATGCCCTCCCTTCTGTGCATTAGTTTACACAATCGCTTCCTCAAAAGCAGAACATGGAATAAGAAGTCTTGTTTTTACAGTAAGGGAATGTAATTACACACACACACACACACACACACACACACACACACACACACTCCAAAAAGTTGCTTGAGTAGAATTTGATTCTTCTCAATAGTAAAAGAGTAAGTTTACAGATTTTTAGTTTGCATTTCCGGCTTGGCCTGTTAGACTAAGTACTAGTGAGCGGCTATGTGTTGGGCTGGGTGCTAGGGAGCAGGCTGTAGTGTCCTACCTGAAGCACAGGCTGTGAAGAAAGGTGTCTGTGGGTGTGAGTAAGGCAGCAGAGCAGGATGAAGTTCTTTGTCTAATGGGCCTTTTTTTTTTCTTTCAAAATAGGACAGATGCCAAGAATAATGAAGTGTCCTTTTCTCAAATTAAGTAAGTCTCTGAGTTACAAACTTATTTTAAGATTTTCAGTCCCCCAGTCTGTTCAGTAACTATCTATAGCACTTTTTGATAGAAATATCTGTCCCCTGATTGGCAGATTGGCCACAGACATATGGAAGTTCTTGCTGCTTTCTTCAAGGAGTCTTTGTTTTACCAAGTTCACCTGGAGCTCCCTTTATTTTAGTTCCCCACCCTATGTTCTTCAGTTTTACTAATAAATAGGGTTTTCTCTGTGTGTGTGTGTGTGTGTGTGTCTGTGTGTGTGTGTGCAGTGTACATGTGCACACACATGCATCCCCATGTGCGCTCAGAGGCCAGAGAGGATGTTGTGTATCTTACTCTTTATCTATGACTGCTCTGTTCACTTGAGACAGGGTTCCTGCTAAATTCAGAGCAGTGCTGGTGGCCAGTAGGCCCCAGTCATCTTCCTGTCTCTGTCCTGCCTGAGCACTGGATTACAGGTGCATGTGGCCACCGAGTTCTTATACGTGGGTGCTGAGGATTGGAACTCAGATCCTTGAGCTGGAGTAGTAAGTGCTCTGGCCCACTGTGCTGTCTCCACAGCACCCAATAGATAATAATTGTCAGTTTTAAAACATGAGTGGGTTGTCAAATCACAACATATATGGTTAATTATAGAACAGGTCCACTTTTCTGACTTAAACGTGGTGTTTTTAAAATAACATTATATTAATCTCTAGCCCACACCCCTCACTATGGTTGGCTTTGTCCTTTTGAGTTGATGCTTGCTTCCAAAATGGGCACATCTTTCTAATTGTTCCTTTTTTTTCTTTTTCTTTTCTATGATGAAGACCTAAAAAGTGAGTAGCTTCATTTTTAAAGCTTCCTTTTTTTTTTCTGTTTTGAATGAGAAATAAGCAAGCAAACAAACAAACACCCCAACAATTGTTGTTTGTTTTCCTAGATCCAAGTTAATCCGAGTGGAGAATTTTGAGGCCTACTTCAAGAAACAGCAAGCTGACTCTAACTGTGGGTTTGCAGAGGAATATGAGGTATGTGGTTGTAGCTGCGTTTTCTGCCAGTCTGTCTTATGGTGAAGCTTTGGGTGCGAGGCAGCCTAGAGGGGAGAGAAGGTTGTGTCTGACCCTCTGGGGCACACTGCTGTCGGCTTAGGAAGCTCACAGGGATCTTTACTTCTGGTGGAGTTTGGGTTTAATCTTGTGGATACCTGAAGATTATCTAGAGAGAGACAGAAATGGTTGGTTGAAGATAGGGGATGATTAACTAGTCCCTAATAAGCTATATGAGCAGCAAAGAAACCAGATGGGCCATTTAGAGGTTTGGGGCTGGACAGCTCTGTGGTCAGAGCTGACTTGGGAGGATCATTGGAACCCTGGGTTAGTAGTTTGTCAGTCTCTTGCCTTCTAGACTCTGCTACCTCAGACTAGCCCAGTGAACTGTTGTATTGCTGAAGGTGCATGCATGCTTATCCCTGCATGATGTGCCCGCTGCTGTCTGCTTTAGCACACCTACAATCCTACCCACAGCTCCATCACAATCCATCCTCATTCCGACACTGCCTCGTCCTGGGTTCCTCAGATCCCATGGGAGGACTCGGTCTCTGGCTGTGTCAAGTTTGTCCTTATAGTGCCTGGTTCCATCCGTAGCCTATGCACCTCCCCTGCCTTGCTCGGGACTCCTGACCACACCTCTCCTCTAGGTTTCCAGCCCCTAGAAGGCAAGAATCATCCTTTCCCTTTCGCAGTACCCTCTGCTCTTGTCTCAAGTGCTGCCTTAGCTAAGTGCCATGACGTGGGTAGCTGAAGACAAGGAATTTATTGCCTCCCTGTTCTAGAGGCAAGAGGCTCCAGATCACAGTATCAGCAGGATCTGCTCCCCTTTAGCCTATAGGGGAGATCCTTCCATGCGTCCCCCAGCTTCTGGAAAGCCCAGTTGTCCTTTGGTTTGGGGGAAGCATGGCTTCCGTCTGCACCATCATCACCATGAGGTGTTTCCTCTTGTGTGTCTGTGTCTTTGTATCCATATTATAATGACATTACCCACATTAGGTTTAAGGACCCACCCTCTTCCAGTGTGACTTCACCTTGATTGCTTCTTCCATGGCCATGTTCTATAAGAGCCTACTCAAGGGTACTAGAAGTTAGATGCTCAGAGCCTCTTTCTAGTTTGCAGTAGTTAACATGCTCTGCCTCTGAATTCCTACTTTGTTTGACCGCACCCTGGGTTCCGATTAAATATACAACTCATTTTTTTCTTCCAGGATCTGAAGCTGATTGGAATAAGTTTACCTAAATATACAGCTGAAATAGCCGAAAACAGAGGGAAGAACCGATACAACAATGTCCTACCCTGTGAGTGGTTCTCTTCCTTTCATCTTCCCTTGTCCCTGGCCATCACATTGTGAACAGCAGAGAGATGGGAATCCATGATTCCCACTCGGCATCTCCACCACCATTCAGCACCAGATATTCTCACAGCTGTTAACCTTTTAGGAGCTAAGTTCTCTGTGAAGGGATGGTATATTTAATTTAATCCTACATCCTCGGCTTGTAGAGTAGGTGGTAGGATATTCATCCTGTATGTGAAGAAAACAAGGCACTGTGCGAGATGACCTGTTCGGGGTTGCTTTCTTACTCTAGTTTGGATTGTTCTAGATGAAAGGGGCAGCAGGAGGAGCAGGTCTCTTGTCACACTCTCTCCTTGCTGGGTGTGTTCTAAAGCTAACTGGCAGTCACACTGATGTCTTTCCTGCTTTGGGAAATTGCTAGTGTTTGTTCGTGGCTACTTGGTTTTGACTGTCAACTTTTTCAGTCTAGAATCCCTTGGGAAGGGAGTCTTAGGAATTATTTAGATCAGATTGGCCCATGACGTCTTCGGGGGCCTTATTTTGATTTTTAATTAATAGGGGAAGACCTAATGATTCTGTAGGCAATACCATTCTGTAGGCAATACCATTCTGTAGGCAGGGGGTTCTGAATGGTCTAAGAGAGAACGCTTGCTGAGAGAGCAGGCAAGCAGAGGTCCATGTGTTTGCTCTTTCTGCCTGAGTGTAGACATGATGCTTTAAGCTCCCACTTTGCCTTCCTCATAGTGGTGTGATCTGGAATTGTAAGCTACATAAAACCTTTCCCTCTCTGTGCTGCTTTGAGTCAAGGTGTTTGTCACAGCAAATGGAATGAAACCAGAGTAGCACTTACCCAAAAAGGTGACGGCAAACTGAAGTATAGAGGGCAGCCAGTGATGTGAATTCTCTGCTGTGGAGGTCTGTTGGCACAGGAGTTAGGACACGGAGAGCAGTGCCAGTGGGTCTTAGCCACACTCTGCTTGTCATGAGGATGCTGGGTTTTGTGGGTAACTTCTACACCAAGCTGTTTAATAACTGTTTTTAGTTTTTGTTTTTTTTTAATTTGAAGGCATGCTTTTCTATTCATTTGTATTTAAACTCAGCTTTTAAAAAAAGGTTATGGGTTCTTTTTCTGTTTCTTCCCTTATACTAGTCAATGGGTCTTGTCCTTGATCAGAGAGGAGTGATTTTGAAACCATGCTGGGATAGCTGTCAAGCCCCTGACCTTCTGCGACTAACTCAGACGTTTGGCTTGCTCTTGGAGAGCTGATTTCGATTGAGGGCTGGGAATTTGATATTTGGGTGTTGTTTCTAGTAACAAGACTTTCACTTGAGACCCACATCCCCATTGGCTTTACATTACTATTGCTGTGCTGCTCTGTCCCGGGAAGGTAGGGAGTGGATTCAGATGGGGACTGGGAGCTGTCCTCAGTGCTACCACCCATGACTTATCTTGACATTTGGAATTTCTTCCATTATTTTCACCTCTGGAGTTGAGCATGTTTGTGCGTAAGCTCTCTAAATGAGAATGACGTTTAGAAAACATGAGAAGTTTGTATTTAAGATCCCTCCATGTATAGTAGTTTTATGCATTCAGTTTAGGTTGACACTGGGTTTCTTCCTCAGTTGCTCTACCTTATATTTTATTGAAAATAATTCTTTATACAATATATTTCGATCCCATTTTTCTCTCCCTCATCTCCCTCCAGATCTTGCCCACCTCCCCACCCATTCATTTTTGAGACCTGGATCTTGCTGAGTCAGGTAGATTAGCTGGCCCTCGAGCCCCAAGGAACCTCCTGTACCTCCCTTTCCAGGGCAGGGATTACAGAGGTGCACTTTGGTTTCTAGGGTTTGAACCCGGGTCCTCATGGTTTGTATGACAAGCACTTTACTGACGGAGCTTTCTCTATAACTCCAAATTTAGAACTTCATCTGTCTGTTATCAAGCCATCCATCAATTCATCCATCTTTCTATCAAACACCGATCTGTCCGTCCATCCATCCATCCATCCATCCATCTTTAATTTATTGATTGTATGTATGGGTGTGGTTGTGCCATGGTATATGTGTGGAGATCAGAGGACAATCTCTCCCTCTATGTGGGCCTTGAGGTCAAACTTAGGCCATCTGGTTTATCAGCAAGCACCTTAAATGGCTTAGCCATCTCACCAGCCCTTTAACAACTTTTTTAAGGCTGCAGGGGAAAAGGTTAACTTAGATGTCTTCTCTGCCATAGTAGAATAGGCTCTGAGTTCAAATTCTGTCTGCTGTTCCTCCAGATAGCAGACCTTGAATTGTCACTTGGTCTCTGAAACTCATGGTTTCCTTATCTTGAAAGCTTGTGGGATGGCTTTGAGGTGTGGGTATGGTTGCTTAACACTGTCTGGCTCAGAGCAGATGCCCAAGGCTGCTGGGATGAGGCTTCTTTAGTCTGAGGAGGTAAGAATGTAGGCCTGGCTGTCAGGCCAATCCTACATTCCAATCCTAGTTCTCCAAAGGCTGTCATGCATCTTCTCTGTGCCACCGTTACAACCTGTCCACGGGGATCAAATGAGATCACGAATGTAAGCTGTGAAGCTGCGTGGCAGCCACGGCTGCCAGTTTGTACTGCTAAAATTTCCCTGCTTGCAACTTTCCTGAAGCATGGCGTAAAATGAGGATCTTTCTTTCTTTTAATGCTACAGATGATATTTCTCGAGTCAAACTTTCAGTCCAGACCCATTCGACGGATGACTACATCAATGCCAACTATATGCCTGTAAGTGGGTAGCTGCTCTCTCTCATGGCCTGGGGTCCTCTGAATAGGAGTGTGTCTGTCTGTACCTCTGATGATGACTAAGCCTTCTATTTCTAGGGCTACCATTCCAAGAAAGATTTCATCGCCACACAAGGACCTTTACCCAACACTTTGAAAGATTTTTGGCGTATGGTTTGGGAGAAAAACGTATATGCCATTGTTATGTTGACCAAATGCGTGGAGCAGGGAAGGGTAAGTGTCTTTTGAAAATTCATAAATTAATTTTTATTGTGGTAGAGGATATCTTGAAATCCACCTGTCTTTTAAAAAGCACTCTTCCCAAACATTAACACTTTCATCCTTAGTTCTGCATTTTTAGCTTCTAGAAAAAAGATTTAAAAAAAAAATCTTTGTCGTGGGGTCATATTAATATCTGTCATTGACTTTGTGCTGCTGGAGTTAGTGAGTAGATGGAACTGGGTCAGTGCAGTGGACACTGCAGGCCTACGGTGAGGTACCAGAGACTACATGGCTCTGCCGTCATCAGCTCTGTGCCTGTAAAGCCTATCTGTACAGTCTCTAAGCAACCAACTCCTAAATCTCTGATTTTCAGACTTAGTTTTTAACATTAAAAGCATTTTCAGATTTATCTCCAGGTGGGTCCCAGCAGCCCCCTCTCTTCCTGTGTGGCCTGGAACCAACCTGCCATTTCTGTCACAGAAAGGAGGATCTGTACTGGGAATAAAAATCTCCTATTTCCTTAAATAGAGATGAGTTGAAAAACACATGCCACATTATAAGTGTGTTCCTGAAGAATGAGAATTACTATTGCTTTATAGAGAGTTATTAATTACTACGATAGTTAGCGCTCGGGGTTGGGCGTAGGGCCTTGCTGAGTGCATGCTACCCGTCTCAGCGTGCCGTGCTTTGCCGCTGAGCAATACCCCAGCTATTAGTGGTTTATGTTTTGTTGTTGTTTTTTGTTTTATTTGTTTGTTTGGTTGGTTTTTTTTAGACAGAACTTCACTTTTAGCCTAGGTTGGACTTGAACTTAGAGCAAGTCTCCTGCTTCAGCTTCCTAAATAATGAGAGTTTTGGGATGAACTCCCATGCCTAGAATAAGGTATTCATTCTCTTTCCCCCTCTCTCCTTCCGTACCTCCCCCACTCTCAGTGCAGATTCCTCTCTTGAGTCCCAAAGTCAGTGATTCCCACACCTCCCTGTCCACCAGAGTCGTCTGCAGGATGTTTCTATCTCAGTGTTCCTTGCTGATTGAGAAGGGTTCTGACAGCTCGATGGAGTGGCCGCTGGTGGCCGCTGGTGGCCAGGTGTTCTCTCTGAGCGCTGCTGTCCCAGGTGTTCTCTCTGAGTGCTGCTGTCCCAGGTGGTAACTGCATCCTGTTGGACATCATTCCTTAAAATCCATTTTTATTATATTGTGTGTATGATGTGTATATGTGTGTGCGAGAGTGTATATGCCACAGGAAATAAAAGGTCAAATACATGGTCCATGTTGATGTTTCTGGAAATGGGATGTGAGTACCGCACTTAGGTCTGTAGGCTTACACAGCACTTACACTTCCCTGCTGAACAACCTCACTGAATAATTTCTCTTAAAGACCCACTTATGTTATTCTGAGTTGTTAGTACATGTGTGTATCTCTGTGTTTGGGTCAAACAGACCCTGATAAGGGACTGAGCAGTCCCCCATGACAGTTTCATGACTTGTTTTGCCTTGCGGGATTTTGATGATGGTGGGTGTGTGATCCCTGATTTTTCATAAAACCAAACCTTGTGTTCTAGACCAAATGTGAGGAGTACTGGCCTTCTAAGCAGGCTCAGGACTATGGGGACATAACTGTGGCAATGACATCAGAAGTTGTTCTTCCGGAATGGACCATCAGAGATTTTGTGGTGAAAAATGTAAGTCAAAATTGATCTGAGAAAATCAATGGGTATTAATATTGAGGATAACTAATATTTGATTCATGAGAAAAGTAATTTTGCTTTTATTTTATTTTTCAGAATTTAAAGCCTATACCTACATGCTCTCTAAGGAGCCCCTAGCTTTACTTTCTTGAGGGGACTTCTGTGTCCTTTCTGAATGAGTCTTATGAGCATGGGTTCTAGTTTATAAGATAAGATATAGTGAGACATAGTACATGAGATACTAACTCTTACTAGTTACTGGGTCTCAAAGACTCTGATCTCCGGAATATTTCAGGTCCTCCTTTGGGGATGTGTAGCACGCGCTGACATGACCGCTTACATAAGCAAGGTCACAGTAAGTGAGGAACGTTTGAAATATGTCAGGCTTATTTCTGCAGGCTTTGCCCATTTAAATGGACTGGCATGTCTACTATTCCCAGCTGCTTCTGCTTGGAGTTCACCTTTGTGCATAGAGTTGGCGAAATAAAGAAAATGCTATTGCTCTCATTGTGTAGAAGCTACAGATTCTAGAGATTTCATGATTCACACCAAAGCCTTTTCTTATTTTAGGCTTATATATAGGCTTCCACATGGCATTTTCTAAAATAGTGCTTTATAATTATGTGAAGTATATGCATACATTTCCCTTTTATAGAATGAGAATGTTACAGATAGAGCTCCATTTCTTTTGACTATCACTCTTATTCTCTGCCCCCTGCCCCTTGTTCTTGCCTCCCTGCCCCCTGCCCCTTGGTCCCCTGTTCCCTTGCCCCCTGCCCTCTTGCCCCCTTGCCCCTGCTCCTCTGCTCTTTGGCTCCTCCACTCTCTGCCCCCTGTCTTCTTGCCCCCTTGCCCCTGCTCCTCTGCTCTATGCTCCTCTGTTCCCTGCCCCCTGCTTCCTGTCCCCCGACCGCCTGCATCCTGCCCCTTGCTCCTCTGCAGAACTGCTTCTGAAAAGTTCTACTTTCCACGGTTTCTTTGTGTCTCTTCTTCTCTTCCCTACTCCGCACAGCTGATTTCTTCTCGCAGTAAATCCTTTTGATGATATTTATGATGTTAGTTATCCGCAAGGAAGCTTCTCAGTATCCTCTCTCCTATTTCTCAAACTTTGAATAGTGTAAGTTTATTGCTTTTATGATGAATATAGGTCAAAAATTAGCTTCAGTCACGGAGATGCCCATTGACCTGCTGAGGGGCTCAGGTGTGTTGGTAAGGTCAGGTACAGACGAATGAATATAGTTGAATCAAGGACAGGCAGAGTCAGGACGAGCCCCAGAGGACAGAGTTTTGGTAATTGCAGGAACATGCTTGGTCTAAGGTGGAATATAAACTGTGTAACTAGTAGTTTGTTATAACAGTGTCCACTGTCTCCTGCCTGCCAGATGTTAGAGTAGCAGGCTGAACGGATATGTGTGCATCGTGTGTGTGTGTGTGTGTGTGTGTGTGTGTGTGTGTGTGTATTTCTCTCTCTGTGTATGAATGTGTGTTCCTTTTTTTACACCACTATAGTTCTAAATAGTTGCTTGGTGTTGGGTAATAGTACCATATACTATCTAGAGAGCCCAGGACTCTCCAGGTGGTTCTTATCCCACAGGTATAGACCTCCTACCCATACTTAGGGAATGATTTTGGGCTTTAAGGGAAGTGGCGTTTCCAGGTGGGCTGTAGAATGGGGCTATAGAATGAAGTCCCCAAGAGGAGCAGGTGTGTGGGCGTGGGGTTATTCCTGGCTGTTAGCTGAGAACACAGGTGATCTAAACTCAAAGTTGAACTGGGTGTGTTGTCTCCACATAGGGTGAGTATCGGTGTTCATTCCCGTTTCCTCTGAGCTTCTGCTGCCCATCTTTAGTAGGGGGGATGAAGCCCGCCCTTCTTGGGAACATTATGAGGATTTGGTGGTAGGGATCAAATGTGCTGTGATTGGAATTTCTGGGGAGTGACTCTTGCCTGGCTGCCTGCTTTCCTTTATGTGCAGTACAGCTCTCAGGCCTGCTTGATCTCACTCACTGTTGTGATATTGTCAGGTGTCCTGACTCTCACGATCTCTAACCCAGATGCAGAATAGTGAGAGTCATCCTCTGCGGCAGTTCCATTTCACCTCCTGGCCTGACCATGGGGTTCCTGACACCACTGACCTGCTCATCAACTTTCGGTACCTGGTCCGGGATTACATGAAGCAGATTCCCCCTGAATCACCAATCCTGGTGCATTGCAGGTATGCACAGTTGGCAGTGTATGCATGGGCGACAACTTAAAATGTATATATTTGTGAATACCCCCCACCCCACCAAAGCAATGCCCAAGAGGAGATGCAAAAGGCAGTTGGAAATTCAAGAGGGGACTGTGGTCTTAGTCCCTGAGACTGTGGAAAAGGGTTGGCAAGCTATATAGCCCATGGGCCAGACAGGGTCTGCTTGTTTTTATATATAAAACCTCTCTGGAACCCAGCCACACCCACTGGCTTGCTCATTTGCATTGCTTTTATATTGCAGTGGTGTAATGTGCTCAGCTGAGGGTATTTGCCATCTGGTCATTTACAGAAAGGGTGTGCCCATGCCTACAATAGAACAGGAAGAATTTAGCATTAAAGGCAAAAGAATTAATTAGAGCAGAGGCCTCATAAAAAGATGCAACTTTGTGTCTTAGGCTACAGGGCCCTTTCATTGGCATGGGGTGTGAGGAGGTTAGCAAGAGGTTTAGTCTGTGACTTTTAACTCAGGTGAGTGCCCCGATGCTCCTGAAGCTGCACTCGAGGAGCAATGTGTTCACCTCAGTGGTAATGAAGATGTGGGTACCAATGGAGGACTGGGAGATCTGTGGAGAGGCAACTGATGTTGATTTGCTCATTTCTCTGTCTTCTAGTGCTGGGGTTGGAAGAACCGGAACTTTCATTGCTATCGATCGCCTGATCTATCAGATAGAGAATGAGAACACTGTGGATGTGTATGGGATCGTCTATGATCTTCGGATGCACAGACCTCTGATGGTGCAGACAGAGGTGAGGCCAGATCTGTGTTTGACATTTTGCCCTTCCCATCTGTATGTCAAAGGCCACACAGAATCACATGCTGAGCTCTTCTAGAGCTTTCTTGCTCTTGACTGTGAATTTCAGTTGTAATTAAATTACCTTGATGCAATAGTACCAGTAGAATCACACATGCAGATAGAGTCAGGGGTCTTTATCTTACTGCAGTCTTCTTTAAAATAAAGAGATTATTTATTTCCATTTTGTGCATATGGGTATTTTGCCTGCATGTTTGTATTACACGCATTTGGTGCCCACAGAGGCCAGAAGAAGACGTTGAATCCCCTGGAAGTGGAGTTAGAGGTAGTTGTGAGCCACCATGTAGGTCGTGGGAATCACACCCAGGTTCTCTGTAAGACCTTTGCAGTGATCTTAGAAGCTGAGCTGTCTCTCCAGCCCTCAGATTAACCTTTTTAAGTCTCTTGGTTTGGTTTCTAGATTTTAAATTTATAAAATTAGGTTTTATTTAAATTTAATAAATTTATTGTTTATTAAAAACTTATAGGTGGTTTGGTCTTCGTTTCTGAGATCTGACCGTCTTTAAGCTAACAGAACATGTATCAAACTTTAGTGACAGGAAGTAGCACATTGTCACTGAAGCAGAAATGCAGCAACTTATGCGTACCCAGCCTTATATATGTTAAAGGACAGTGGGGTTATCAGAGCTACTCAGGATGACTGAGCAGAAAATGTGTGCTCAGTATGTACTGTAATGTGTGTAAAGCTGTTGGATTTGCCCCATCTGAAGTGTCCCTTGTAAGCTTTGAATCTGAGGCATGTTCTTATCAGAGTGTGTCAGGAAGTGGCTTCCAGGGATGGATATTCCCAGACCAAGATGAAAGCAGAATATTCATCTTGCCTCAGGCTGCTACTCTGTACCAATTTAGAAACTTATGACTATGTGCTATGTCTGAGTCTAGCATGGTATGTTAGAGGTCTGGGTACATTGTGTGCTTTTGGGTGAGATGCATGATTGTGGGAGAAAGAGTGAAAATTTGCTTCTATGTTAGATTTTCATTTTTCTGCTACAGTTTTATAGAGCGAGAAGAACACAAATCTCATTATCTGTCTGCAGATTCTTCCCTCATCTCAGAGAGAGAGAGAGAGAGAGAGAGAGAGAGAGAGAGAGAGAGAGAGAGAGAATGTGTGTGAGGGAAGGAGGGAGGGGGGAAGGACAGAGATACTGTTTTCTCACTTTATGCAGTGATGCTGGTTATCACATTCAAACACAGAGCTTGAAAATATGGCTAGTCTATCTAGTTGCCTTGATCTGAGGCCACGCCCTCTTTTGAGGCCACACCCACTCAGCGTTTCCATGGTTTGTTGATCTGTTTAGTCCTGCTGCTCTGTGGCAAATGCTTTAATCACCGATCCACCTCTCCAGCCTCCTGATCACTTTTTCATATTTCAAAAATAATGTATTAAAATTAGCACTCTAGGACTGCACAGAATGTATTTTCCCCCCTTTTATTTCTTTAACCCTACTCCCTGGACTCTAGGACCTAGAGGAAGGCCTTAGTTACCTTTAGCTTGTGTAGTAGTTTGGATCCCCCACCCTCCCCAGGCTGATGTGTTTGAATATTTGGCCAGCAGACAGTGGCGTTGCTTTGAAAGGGCGTGGAACCTTCAGGGTGCAGAGCCTTGCTGGAGGAAGTCGATCACTACTGGGTTGGCTTTAAGGTTTCATACCTGGGTTCCACTTCCGGTTTGCCATCTGCTTCCTCTCTGTGGATGCAGTGTGACCAGCTGCCCGAGGCTCCTGCCACCATCCCATTTCAGCCATGGTGGGCTGTATTTCTTCTGCTGTGAGTCAAAAGAAGTCCCTCCTTGTCAGGTTTGGTCACAGAAGCAAGAGAACTGGCTCAGCAGGTGGAGCAATAGAACTCTTTGAATATGCGCATGCGTACATCTGTGGACTAGTTTGAAAGGATTGGATGCGCTTGTTTATGAGGTTTTCTTTTATGGCACCTAGACTTTTATTTTCTGCATCAGCACATGCTTCCTCTCTTTAACAATGACCTGCAGATTCTGATACATTGATACTTCGTTTTGAAAAAAACAATTGTTGTGCGGAAGTTTGTTTCGCCTCATGGTTTAGGGGTACAGTCCTTCCCGGTATGCCAGTGTGGCATAACTAACTGTGGCAGCAGCAGGATGACACTGGTCACATTCTGCCTGCAGTAAGGCAGGAGAGAGATGACTGTTGATACTCAACCCCCTTCACTTCTCACTTGCTGCAAACCTCAGCCCCAGGTGACCCTCACCTTTAATGACCTCCTCATCCAGAGGAGCATCTCCTAAGTGATTCTCAATTTTATCCCAATTTTATCCAGCTGCAATTAAGTTTAGTCATCACACTTCCCCAAAGAGTAGTCCCCACTCAGGTCCAGCGGATATCCTTTAACCCTTCTCCTCTTCAGAGACTCTTTCCGGTTTACTCTCACTCCACACGGATTCCATAACTTTTACTGTCCCACCGTATCTATGTTTTGTTTCCTCTGCATCTTCATCTCACCCTCTCCAGGGTTCCGATGTTTCCTTGATCAGGAAAGGTGAGAATGCCCTCTCTGGTTAAGCATCACTGATAAAGAAAGCTGTGCTATGTGGTTTTGAATTTCCTTAGGATGTTCTTAGGTCATGGATGTGTTTACTTGGACATGTTTGCTGCTGGGTAGATGGGGTTAGGGGGATGATATCATGGTGATTATTTGTTAAAAAAATCATCTTGTGTTCTCATTCCTGGGGCTGGTGCTTATTCTTCTCTCTCACTTTCTTTTCTCCTAGGACCAGTATGTTTTCCTCAATCAGTGTGTTTTGGATATTATCAGAGCCCAGAAAGATTCAAAAGTTGATCTCATCTATCAGAACACAACCGCAATGACAATCTATGAAAACCTCGAGCCAGTGAGCATGTTTGGAAAGACTAATGGTTACATCGCCTAGTTCCAAAGCAAGCCCTCTCTGAAGCTAACCGGACCGTCACACCCACAGCGAAGGAGAGTGCCCTGACGGGGACATGTTTTATATGTCTCATTTCTCAGTTCTTTGTTCTGTTCTGTTAGAACTACTTGGAGGGCATGGGGCTGTGCGTGCAAAACAGGGCAGATAGGCAGTGGGACTGTCAGGGGCTGTGGACAGGTGGTATGTAAATCAGCCGCATTCCTGCTTACCAATGGGATGGGTTTACTTTTTGTTTTCTTCCTTGAGAATTGTGGAAAACCAGGAAAAGTGAGCTATGTTTTTGTTTTCCAAATAGGTTTGTTCTCCTCTCTTTCTCTCCCCTCCTTTCTCTCTCCCTCCCCTACCTCTTTCTCTCTCTCTTTTTTTTTTAAGACTTTTATATGATTCACATGCTAAAGCCAGGATTATGTTGGGTTGAATATATTTTAAGTATCAGAGGTCTATTTTTATCTACTGTATCTTGGAATCTAGCTGATGGAAATGCATGACTGTGGGTGTTTCTCACACAGTGAGGGGCACACGGCGCCTCTTCTGCGTGGGTTTCTATTTGAACATGTGCCTTTTCTGAATTATGCTTCCACAGGCAAAACTCAGTAGATATCTCTATTTTTATATTGAATCTCAGAATTGGAATATACGGAATATTTAAGCAGTAGCTTAGTATCAGAGGTCCGTCTCCTCAGTCACATTCCTGTTCCCACTCGATTCGAGGAGGCTTTCTCTGCGGCCCACCCTTGACACACACTTGTGCTCCACGTTCCCTTTACTTTCTTTCTTTTCCCTTCCCAGTTTTCGCCAAAGACTTCTGTTGGTGAGATTTTCATCCCATTGGCTGGGTGAGAATAGAAATTTAAACTATCACCATGAGACTCTCTGTGGGTGGGGGTGGGGAGGAACAGAGGAACCAACATACCGTGGTGTGTACCCCTTCTCATCCCGTCTCCTCCTTTCTCTCATTTCTGTCTTTGGTAAGAAGGATTATTTAAAGGTGCAATATGTGACGTAGTGGTTCACGATGCTCTGGGCTCTTAGTGATGTTTTACTCAGGTTGTCATTTTATGTCTCTGTGTGTGTGTCTGTGTGTGTGTGTGTGTCTGTGTGTGTGTGTGTGTCTGTGTGTGTGTATATGTGTGTGTGTGTATGTGTGTGTTTTATAGCGTGGTGATCTGTGAACATTTCAGTGTGAACTCAGATTAACCCCTCCCCCCCCCAAGTCCACTGGCTTTAGTCTGTCTGCAGTGACACACATCAGTATCTACTGTATATATAAATACTAAACTCTTACACCAGTCATTCCTATGAATTGAGGTGTACAAAGTTTGATTTGTATCAAAGATGTAATTATTATTTTTAAAACCTCTTTTCACTACACTGCTGCTGTAATTACTTTGAATTTTTAAAGAAAATGTAGATTTTTTTTTTTGCTTCAGGTGTGTATTCACCAAGAATTTCAGAATTTATGTGGTTTTATTTTATTGGTACATAATCTGTAAACTTCTCAAGGCATTAACATGACAAGATTGGTGTCTTTTATTTTATCTTGTGGCTCAGGTTCTATTTGAAGAAGTTTCAAGTTTATTTTCTAGTAGGCAATGAAGTCTATATAAGGTCTTATGAAGGAATCGCCCGGTCTCTGGAGTCCTGTGGCTGTTTTCCACAGTAACACATCCTGCTGTATGTTTGGGACTGTGGTATCGTGTTGAAGATGAGGGCGGGGTCTTCTCTGAGGTCCTGGCCACTGTGGGCCCTGGGGTAACCTGTCTTCTGATGTCCTGCACTCTGTTCCTCGTGTCACCAGCACTTTGATGGCTGATTGGACCTGATCATGAGTATCTGTAGGGTTGGAGAGGGTGAACCGCGATGTACTGAAAGGCCTCCCTGTGGCTCAGCGCTGCTGTGGCTCTGCTCCTGCTGTGGCTCGGCACTGTAGTGCTGTGTTGTGTACCCCCCTTTCCGTTGCGGTACTGAAAGGATTAAAAGAAGAGGTCATGGCGCTGTCATGCTTTGGGGGAGAATTTTACTTCTCACATGGAAACTGCACTTTTTTGCTAAATCCTTTGCATTTTGATATTCATTTAGTGTCCAGCTCTACAGAGAATGGGCTGGCCAGGGTAGGCTGGGCTCCTTGACCCAACTTCGCTGGGGAACTTGATGCTGCAGTTGTGAATCAGGGAAGCCTTGCTGTTTCCAGGTGTGGAGTGAAGCTGAACATGGGCTCATTATTTCCAAATGCCCTGTCTGGTCTGCCTACTAGGATGTGCTGACTTTAGGATGCTTCACAGCAGGGCCTGTTCTGGCAGTAGTTCTGTGCACCACCTATCCACCTCCTCAGTTTGTTAGGAACCATTGTAGTGGGTGGCAAGGGGTCCAATCCCATGTAGCACCTATGCCCTGCCTCTACTGCTGTGAAAAGCTTGGGGAAAGGACTTGCCCCTAAAATAGTCCTGTAGAAGATTAGAGTTCCTTAAAAAAAAAAAAAATCAAAGCAACATGATCATAAACACACTGTATAAAATTGCAAAACACAGAAACCGTCTCCACTTCTGCCTGTGTGGGTCTGGAAAGTCTCTAGGCATCAGCCCCTGCAAGCCATTTCCAGTCCCAGGAGGAAGGCTAGTGGCAGAGAGGTCTGTAGTTCCAAATGGGCAGGTCACAAGAAGCTCACCATGCCATTCTACATCTGGAGGAGGACGACTGTGTGGTGGAGTTTGCATAGCACAGCCATTGGAAAGGGAAGATTAATGACAGAGGCTAGGGTTGGGCAGAGTCCAGGGGGAAGGTCCTTCTCACTGTTTGCCTCAAGCCCTCAGTGGAACTGTGAACAGAAGTTGGAAGAGTCTGGTTGGAGCTCCTGGGTCAGATACAATGGCAGCACCGAGAAAAGCAGCCAGTGTGGGCCTTGCTGTCAGTGAAAGGGCTACAGACTGGTGGCCGGCTGCTTTGGAGGACTTGGGCCATTGACTGATGTCTTCTGCGGAGAAAGGCTTTTCCACCAGAGCGGAATCTAGCAACGATTGGCACCAGGGGGACATTTGGTGTCTGTTCTCTGAGGCCGCTTTGTGATCTCTAGCCAGACTTTGGCACAATGGACCTGCTGGCTTTGTGCTCTGTGAAGGTGGAGGCTCTGGGGGTGGGAGTGGGGAGGAGGTGGGGAAGGGTCAACTATGCAGCTGGTTCATTCATACTTGTTTTCTGGGATGGAGAAGCCTGGATTTTTTTTTTTCCAGTTTGGAATGCTTGATTGTGCTTGTTGAGCTAAACAAGCCTGGTGACTGAAGTTGATTCACCTCAAATCAGAGTTGGAATTCTGCGTTTTTCAGATTGCTGCGTAGCAACTGTGTGTTTAACAACTGTAGCTTTTTTTTCCCTTGGGCACAGAATAGAAGTGTTGATGTGGACTCTAAACTGTACTTTTCTTGTAACTATTTTGGAATGATGCACATTTCTAATGTCTGTTATACTTGTACAGAGTATTGCTGTTGGTTGCTTTTTTTTTTAAAAGGAAAAATGGCCTGAAAAACTTTTTTTAAAACTTACAAATACCAAATATAAAATATGTCAACACATTATGTCTTGGGTTGATTCATTTCTCTTTCTCTCTTGGATTGATTCATTTCCTCTCCCCCCTCCATCCTCTCTTTCTCCCCTGCCCCTTATTTTATGTCTGTACCATTTACCATATACTTTACTGGTTTGTTATATTTCACCAGGGAATCCCTAACATGATCATGTTTTCACTGGATTTTTCTATATCGTTTTTTATAGTTACTGTGTCAGATACCACAGACTAGGTTGTTTAAGCAAAAAAAATATATTTTTATAATCTGGAAGCTGGAGATCCGAGATCAAGGGGTGGTAGGGACTCCCTCCTAGAATGGCTTTCTCCCTGTCCACATATGGCCTTTATGTAGGTCTGAGGATCCTAACAATACTGGTTATGGCCTAGTGCACAGCATCTCATTTTATCTTATTTATTACTGAGATCCCTTCACCAAGTAGAGCCACATTCTGAGGTATGAGAGGTTTATACTTCAAGATGTGGCTGTGTGGACGCGTGAATGCGTGGGCGCATGGCTGCGTGGGCGCATGGGGCTAATGGTATGGTTCTCAGTTTGGTAGAGAGATGTGCTCACCTTAGGAAGTCCCCAGAATTTTTAGAGGGTCTACTGTTGAGGTTTCTAGGGAATCTCAAAATTGTTGGGCTACTGTGACAATTTGATCGAGCAGTGGTCCTCAAGCTTCCTAATGCTGCAACCCCTTAAAACAGTTACTGGTGCTGTGGTGTCCCCCTCAACCGTAAACTTGTGTCTGCTGTGACTTGATAACTTTAATTTTGCTACTGTTTCGATCTGTGTTTTCTGATGGTCTTAGATGAACCCTGTAAAAGGTCATTGACCCCTCCAAGGGGGTCGTGACCCCCTGGTTGAGAACCACCGGGATAATACTTTCAGTTCGTCTTTTTGTGTCCCCTGGTACAAAATGGTTTTGGGGGTTGAGATAGGACCTCCTGTAATCCAAGTTTCTAATCCTCTTGCCTCTGCTTTCTGAGTTCTGGAAATAAGCATGTGCTATCATTGCCTGTACCTTTTTTGGAATTATTTAATGGGAAATAAAATTTCCATGTAATTTCTTTAGTATGTCCAAGATGACTGACTCGAGCCATTTTTGTTTACCACTTTTCTGATTAGGCAGAAAGCACAAACTGGGGACAGCTGATAATGTAGTTACTCAACAGGTTTGTTCCCTGATAACAGAGAGTATGTTCCTTTTGATGTACTGGACATACTCGGTATGAGAGTATACCAGTTCAGACATGGAGCAGTCAGGGCTTTTCTTACCTTTTCCTTGCGGTCAGCATTAGTTGGCAGAGAGATGACAATTGTCATGAGAGAGGAGCACAGGCATGTTGCAAGATTTGAGTCTGCTCAGAAAGGCATGGGCTGACATCTTGCTAAAGCCAAATAAGTTTAGGCTCAAGCTTCTGATTGGAAGCCCTCCCCTGAGGGTTTGGTCCCTGATATACCAGGCAATCACATCTACTCTCCTGCTTCTGACCCTGGAACTCACCTGAGGATAATTTTCGTTATATTTCTTAGTGTCATGACAAAAGTGTCAGGCTAGAAGCAACTTGAACAGAGGAACAGTTTGAGGGGTTACAGTTCATCATGGCAGTGGGAGAGGCTGCTGGTTATAGTGCATCTGCTGTCTGGAAGCGAAGCGTGAGCAGGAACTAGGTAGGACCAGTTTATGGGCCCTCCTTTGCACTTCCTCCCCAAGGTAACAGCCTTACTGCCCAGAGCCATCACCTGGGGACCATGTGTTCAAACCTACAAGCTGTGGGAGACATTTTGTATTCAAGCCACAATATTCAGTAAGAAAAAGAAAAGATGGCAAACCTGTGACACATGTGAGTATTAAAATTTAATGTGTTAATATGCTGAGACGCTTCATGCATTGCCTGGGATGCAGTGATGGCTATTCAGCCTCAGTTTTATGTCCGTTATGCTGGCAGTGAGTTGTATATATATGGTCAAACCAGACACGTCTCTACCCATGTGGAATTCGAGGACCTAAGGGAGAGACAGGGAATTAGCATGTATATGCCAATACACTGTGGCCAGAACAATTCAGCTTTGCATTATCAATGGGTCAGCAAGGGTCGAAGAGAAGAAAGAAGAAATGGTGCATGGCTGAGACAATTTGGCAGTTGAGTAGTTGGGAGACTAAGCTTGGGGATTAGCTGGTGCGGAAGCAAGGCTTAGTCAGCCATGGCAAGGAGATGAGGTGTTGGTCTGTGAGCAGTGGAAGCTCATCGGTTTCACACTGGATGGTGGCATGTTTGTGCCAATCACTGAGTAGACAGTGACAGAGGGAGACTATCTTGGTGTGATTTAGCAATGGTTTAGGGAATAAATAATGGGGACTTGGCAAGTGATATGATGTGTATGTGTGTGTCCCGATGTTCACACATTGAAAGTATTAGGAGTGGGGACTGTTGGGAGGGTAGAGTTACACAGCAATGGTCTCGGGGTTGCCTGAGACCATTTTTTAAAAAAGAAATCCAGTTAACAGCATTTATAAGAAGAAAACCGCAACACATTTTAAAATGTTTTGGTCTTGCTTTACAGAGTTCCTTGAGTATGGCTATGTTCCTTCATCCACAGCTGAACGGTGTTGGATGCTGGGTTCTAAGCTGGAAAACTGAAGGAAATAGTTTTTGTTTAGGTTTCCCTGACAGACGTTATGGCCGTTCTCATATTCCTCCTGGACCCACAGGCCCTTCTAGGGCTGAATTTATATCTCTGAGGCTTCTTGGAAAACGGGAGATCTAGACTTTTATAGTAGCTGTCAACCAGGAAAACTTCCTTCTGTTAACATGTAAATTGTCTTGCTGAAGGCAGCAGTTTTAGATGTTGCCACTAGATGGAGCCAGAGCACTGGGATGAAGACACAATAGGGCTGTGTAAGACCCAGAAAAAGAAACTTGTTCATGTCTGAGAAACCCACAAGTCAACAAGCCAAGGAAGTGCCTTTGCTTATTACATGATATGTTCATGACAAACAAAACAAAGCAAAAGCAAAAGGGAAAACAAAATAAAAAATATCGTACAACACTGTCTTTCCTGCTTTAGTATTCATTCATACCCCAAGAGTACCCTCCTACAACTTGACAAAATTATTAGTGACCTACAGAGTGGTGATGGTGTCTCAAGTCCGGGATCAGGTCATAAAACTGCAGCCTAGAGGGCCTGGGTCTGTGTTGATGTCTGGGACCTGTGGTGACACCAAAGGCCATGTGGATGTCCGTGGTCTAGGATGACTCCAAGAGTCTTGCCTGGGTCTGTGGTTCTACTATAGCTGGGGCCATGTTTGTAGTCAGTGCTGTTGCCAGAAACTGTGTGAAGGCCTTGCTCTGTGTTTCTGCTGACTGTGAAGAGCAAGGAGGCTACATTTGCTGTGCTATTGATCACTGCAGACACACAGTTGAGAGGGAGGGACATGGAAGGCTTCAGTGACAACCTCTACCTCCCACAGCCTTCTCCCCTCCCAAGGAAGGGCTGGACAGGAAGCCATCGAAGAGAACTCTTAAAAAGTGTAGCTCTCTGTAATTGACGGCTGCAGCAGGATGGGGAGGTCTCACTTCTGTGTAAGGGGCTGGCCACAGAGAGCTTGACAGTGCTCCAGTAAGTGTATGGATAACACAAACTGGACTTGTTTTTGTTATTTTTCTATTTCATTTTAAATGTTTATTCTTTTTTTTTGGGGGGGAAGGTTACAAGTGTAGGAGGGTAGACATGCAAGGACTGCAGAATGAGTTTAATGAGGTGCATAACATTATGCAAAACAAAACAAAACAGAACAAAACTAATCAGCCAAGGAACAAAAAAACAAAACAAAACAACACACAAACAAACATGTTCCCTCAATCTCAGTTTATTTATGTTCTGAGCAACCCTAGGAAAGGCCCATGTGGTGGTGGACTTGAGTCTCCTCCCTCAGCTCCATATCGACTAGACTTTTAAGAGTGATTTTCCAACTTCTTGTGTTTGGATGCCAGAAGCAGGGGACTCCAGCTTGACCATGGCCTCATCTAAGACCTTCGCAGACGACCACTGACCCGGGTTCTCCTGATGTGTCTGGAAGGCTGTTGCTGTTTCAGACAGCTGTGTTTGGAATCAGTTGTTACACAGTTGCTCTGACAGAATAGCTTGACAAAAGCAACCCAAACGAGAAAGGTTTCTTTCTTTCTTTGCTCTCAATTCCAGGCTACCGTGCATCATATCAGAGAAAATAAGAGGTAGGAGCTTGAGGGAGCTGGACTCATATCCAAAGTCAAAAGCAGAGAGCATTGAATTAATGTATGCCTGCTAGTCCTCAGCCTGTAATTCCTTCGCAGACATACATGATTCCTTGCCCAGGGAATGGCATCACCCACATTGGGTGGGGCTTCCTGCTTAATTAACATAATCTCCTGGGGACATGCCTAGAGCCCATCTCTCAGTGTTGCTAAATTGACAACACTAAGTATTACACACAGCAGGAGACACCACTGGCCAGGGTGTGGAAACTGCACTGTGGTTAATAATTTTACTTAAATAATTTCAAAAGCTTTTAATGCCTTCCTTCTCTCTCTGTCTCCTCTACCTTTTCTCCTCATCATGAATTCAGTTTTTCTGAATAGTCACACCTCTTTTGAAGATTATCATACATTTTGAATAAAATTTGTATAGAAGCAAGATAAAGACAGAAACATGCACCATTACAGATTGGTAGTTTAAAGGGATTTTAAAAACATATGCTCACTCATGTAACCAGAATCTAAATCAAGAGACAGACATGATATGTATCCTGTGATATGCAGGTGACTGCACACATGCATTTACACACACACACACACACACACACACACACACACACACACACACACAAATGCAATAAAAAACAAAACCAGGGAGCCGGGAGGCTCAGGCCTCACAAGTGGCAGGGCAGCTGGGACAGGATCCTCTCAACTTCCATCTACACCTAGGAGTTATGGTGGTGGGTCCACAGCCCTCTCTGCCCCTTCCCTGCAAGCAGAGAGCCTGGCTTCATGGAGTGCTTTAACCCAGGGACTTGGGTGAGATCCACCATACTCTCTCTGGTGTCTTTCTAAGGCGGGACCAGCCGGGAGGCACAGGCCTCACAAGTGGCAGAGCATCCAGGACAGGGTCTTCTCAACCTCTGTCCACACCTAGGAGGGACAACAGATCCACAGCCCTCTCTGCACCTTTCCTGCAAGTGGAGATCCTGTCTATAGGGTGTGCTCTGACCCCAAGATTCAGGACGGACAACTGATCCACAGCCATCTGCGCCCGGGTTTTACCAGAGGAGAGGTCATCTCTCAGAAATGCTGACACCAGCTTAGAGACCCACAGGACAAACAAGCTCCAGCCAGAGACAGCAAGAACATCTAACACCAGAGATCAACAGATGGCAAAAGGCAAACCCAAGAATCCTACCAACAGAAACCAAAACAACTTGGCTTCATCAGAACCTAGTACTCCCACCACAGCAAGTCCTGGATATCCCAAAACACCGGAAAAGCAAGATTTGGACCTAAAATCATATCTCACGATGATGCTACAGGAATTTAAGAAGAACATGAATAACTCCCTTAAAGAAATACAGGAGAACACAGGTAAAGAGGTACAAGCCCTTAAAGAGGAAACAAAAAAATCCCTTAAATCAACATCCTTAGTCATCAGGGAAATGCAAATCAAGACAACTCTGAGATTCCACCTCACACCAGTCAGATTGGCTAGGATAAAAGACTCAGGGGACAGCAGATGCTGGAGAGGTTGTGGAGAAAGAGGAACATTACTTCATTGCTGGTGGAATTGCAAACTGGTACAGCCACTTTGGAAATCAGTTTGGTGGTTCCTCCGGAAATTGGACATAGTTCTACCAGAGGACCTAGCTATACCACTCCTGGGCATATACCCAGAAGATGCTCCAACATGTAATGAGGAAACATGCTCTACCATGTTCATAGCAGCCTTATTTATAATAGCCAGAAACTGGAAACAACCCAGATGTCCCTCAACAGAGGAGTGGATACAGAAATTGTGGTACATCTACACAGCTATTAAATAGCTACTCAGCTATTAAAAACAATAAATTTATGAAATTCTTAGGGAAATGGATGGATCTGGAGAATATCATCCTGAGTGAGGTAACCCAATCACAAAAGAACACACATGGTATACACTCTCTGATAAGTGGTTATTAGCCCAGAAGATTGGAATAAAACCAATGTCTAAAAATTGTTCTTATTTTGGGCTTGTACCACAGTAAGAGGCAAGATTTTAAACTCTACTAAATACAAATCAAACAAAAAGACTTTATATATTCATGTTCATCTAAGAAAATACTAGTAGTGATGTATTATTTTTTAAGTATACAGTTATATGTTTGGAGTTATTTAAAATTTATATTGAGAAAAATGTATTTTCACTATTGCTGTAGACAAACATCTACATAAGACTGTTAAATTGATTGTTGTTTTATATCAAACAACTTTTATAATATTTTTATTGTTATATATTTTATAAATTTTAAGGAATATGACAAAAAAGATATTGTAGGTATTGAAGGGGGGTCTCTGGGAGGAGTGGTGGTACAAAAGGGAAACAAGAATATGATTCAGTTCTATTTAATTAAAATATATTTTTAAATGTTAACAAATTCAGATAAATTGAAATCATGTAACTTTTCTCATCATAATGTAAAAAAAGTTGTTTTTTTTTTAAATCCCTTAAAGAATTACAGGAGATCACGAGTAAACAAGTAGAAGCCCTTAAAGAGGAAACACAAAAATTCCTTAAGGAATTACAGGAAAGCACAAACAAACAGGTGAAGGAATTGAGCAAAACCATCCAGGACTTAAAAATGGAAGTAGAAATCGTTAAGAAATCACAAAGAGAGACAACTCTGGAGTTAGAAATCTTAGGAAAGAAGTTAGGAAACATAGATGCAAGCAACACCAACAGAATCCAAGAGATAGAAGAGAGAATCTCAGGTGCAGAAGATACCATAGAAAACATTGACACAATAGTCAAAGAAAATGCAAAATGCAAAAAGATCCTAACCTAAAACATCCAGGAAATCCAGGACACAATAAGAAGACCAAACCTAAGGATAATAGGAATAGAAGAGAGTGAAGACCTCCAACTTAAAGGGCCAGTAAATATCTTCAACAAAATTATAGAAGAAAACTTCCCTAACCTAAAGGAAGAGATACCCATGAACATACAAGAAGCCCATAGAACTCCAAATAGACTGGACCAGAAAAGAAATTCTTCCCGCCACATAATAGTCAAAACACCAAATGCACAAAACATAGAAAGAATACTAAAAGCAGTAAGGGAAAAAGGTCAAGTAACATATAAAGGCAGGCCTATCAGAATTACACCAGACTTCTCACCAGAGACTATGAAAGCTAGAAGATCCTGGGCAGATGTCATACATACCCTAAGAGATCACAAATGCCAACCCAGACTACTATATCCAGCACAACTCTCAATTACCATAGATGGAGAAACCAAAGTATTCTGTGACAAAACCAAATTCACACAATATATTTCCATAAATCTAGCCCTTCAAAGGATAATAAATGGAAAACTCCAACACAAGGAGGGGAACTACATCTCTGAAAATAAAAATGTAATCTTCCAACAAAACTAAAAGAAGATAGCCCCATGAACGGAATTCCAACTCTAAGAACAAAAATAACAGGAAGCAACAATTACTTTTCCTTAATATCTATTAATATCAATGGACTCAATTCCCCAATAAAAAGACATAGGCTATCAGATTGGGTGCATAAACAGGACCCTACATTTTGTTGCATACAGGAAACCAACCTGAGTGACACAGACAGACACTACCTCAGAATAAAAGACTGGAAAACAATCCTCCAAGCCAATGGTCCCAAGAAAAAAGCTGGAGTAGCCTTTCCAATATCGAATAAAATTGACTTATGGAGAGAAACTTGAAGCAATTCCACTAAAATCAGGGACTAGACAGGGCTGCCCACTCTCTCCCTACCTATTCAATATTGTACTTGAAATCCTAGCCAGATCAATTAGACAACAAAAAGAGATCAAAGGGATATGAATTGGAAAGGAAGAAGTCAAATTATCACTATTTGCTGATGATATGATAGTATACTTAAGTGACCCCAAAAATTCCACCAGAGAGCTCCTAAACCTGATAAACAACTTCAGCAAAGTAGCTGGATATAAAATTAACTCAAGCAAATCAGAGGCCTTCCTCTACACAAAGGATAAATAGGCAGAGAAAGAAATTAGGGAAACAACACCCTTCACAATAGTCACAAGTAATATAAAATACCTTGGTATGACCCTAACTAAGCAAGTAAAAGATCTGTTTGACAAGAACTTCAAGTCTCTGAAGAAGGAAAGTGAAGAAGATCTCAGAAGATAGAAAGATCTCCCATGCTCATGGATTGGCAGGATTAGTATAGTCAAAATGGCCATTTTACCGAAGGCAATCTACAGATTCAATGCAATCCCCATCAAAATTCCAACTCAATTCTTCACAGACTTAGAAAGAGCAATTCACAAATTCATCTGGAATGACAAAAAACCCAGGATAGCCAAAACTATTCTCTACAATAAAGGAACCTCTGGTGGAATCACCATCCTGAACCTTAAGCTGTACTACAGAGAAATTGTGATAAAAACTGCATGGTATTGGTACAGTGACAGGCAGGTAGATCAATGGAACAGAATCAAAGACTCAGAAATGAACCCACATACCTATGGTCACTTGATCTTTGACAAAGGAGCTAAAATCATAAAGTGGAAAAAAAGACAGCATTTTCAACAAATGGTACTGGCTCAACTGGTGGTTAGCATGTAGAAGAATGCAAATTGATCCATTGCTTTCTCCTTGTACAAAGCTCAAGTCTAAGTGGATCAGGGACCTCCACATTAAACCAGATACACTGAAACTAATAGAAAAGAAAGTGGGGAAGAGCCTTGACCACATAGGCACAGGGGAAAATTTCCTGAACAGAATACCAATAGCTTATGCTCTAAGATCAAGAATTGA
>NW_022196897.1:76363176-76381207 GCF_008632895.1 Mastomys coucha | reverse complement strand
AGAAATTGTGGTACATCTACACAATGGAGTGCTACTCAGCTATTAAAAACAATGAATTTATGAAATTCCTAGGGAAGTGGATGGATCTGGAGACTATCATCCTGAGTGAAGTAACCCAATCACAAAAGAACACACATGGTATGCACTCTCTGATAAGTGGTTATTAGCCCAGAAGTTCGAAATACAGGAAGAACAACCCACAAACCACAAGAACCTCAAGAAGAAGGAAGACAAAAATGTGGACACTTTATTTCTTTTTAAAAGGGGGAACAAAATACCCATGGAATAAGTTACAGAGACTAACTATAGAGTAGAGACTGAAGGAAGGGCACTCCAGCCTGATATGGCTGTCTCCTGAGAGACTCTGACAGTATCCAACTAATACAGAAGTAGAGGCTCACAGTCATCCATTGAACTGAGTACAGGGTCCCAAATGAAGGAGTTAAAGAAAGGACCGAAGGAGCTGAAGGGTTTGCAGCCCCTTAGGACGAACAACAATATGAACTAACTAGTACCCTCAGAGCTCCCAGGGTCTCAACCACCAACCAGGGAGTACACATGGTGGGACTCATGGCCCTGGCAGCATATGTATAGCAGAGGATGGCTGAGTCGGTCATCAATGGGAGGAGAGGCCTTTGGCCCTGTGAAGGTTCTGTGCCCCAGTGTAGGGGAATGCCAGGGTCAGTAAGCCAGAGAGGGTGGGGTGGCGTGAAGGGGGGGGAACAAGGATTTGTTCTTGTTGGTTTTTGTTTTTTTGGGGGGGAGGGGGAGGAGAAACTGGGAAAGGAGAAATCATATGACATGTAAATAAAGAAAATATCTAATTAAAAAAAAAACCAGGAAGTATCCTGTAAATATCAATTGCTTTGCTTTGTTTGGGGAATCCACACAATATTGCAAACACAGTGGTTTGAAGAGTTTTTGAGGAAACAGGAATTTCATGTTCATATTGTTGGGCCTTTATGAAGGTACAAACAGCAGTTTTTAGATTTAACAAATTATGAGTTAGTTTTAGCAACAAAATGGAAACATTTGACTAGTTGTGTTTTGACCTGAAAACTCAAAAATATTTCATGTAGGTGGCAGGCAATACATGGTTCAGATTAATCATGTCTTGGGCAGAATGAGTAAATATGTCTGAGCTGACTAAACAGGAGTGCTCTCTTACGGTTTCTGTTGCGTTTTGATGTCCATGACACAGCACAGAATGTAGGTTTCAGCTTCCTGATTGAGAGCCACAGACAGGAGTTTCTCACTGCAGCTGGCACTGCTTACTGGTGACCAGCCAGCCAGAGGCGTGTGAGGCAATGCCCAGAGGAACCTTTACCATCTGAAATTATTAGAATTATTACCATTAACTTCTTAGCCTCACTAGGCATAGAGGCATAAAATTAAAATCTGTCACATTTTCAAGTTAACCAGATTAGCTGCCAAATAATGAGATTCTGAATGAAACCTCACTTTCCATTTCCTAATTTGGACCTGTTAGGCTGGAGGTTTGGGAACAAAGGCAAGATGACTTGAGCTAAAAGGTCCTGCCCTTCTCTTCTGACCAGGAGCCCGTACTTGACAAAGCCCACCAAAACACTGGACAAAGCCAACTCCTAGTTCTGGATTCCAAAGTAACCACTGGATCTAAGACCCACCTACAGGACCCTAACCAAAGAAGGCTATAACCAGTACCTCACCATCACTTCACCGTTCCCCTGACTCCCCTTTAAGAAGCTCCTACCCCAGCCCAGCCTTAGGACTTCACTGATCCCTTCCTGTGAGGTCAGGGAACCCACAGAGCTGCCCCAATAAACCTGCCCTTTTACTATAAATTCAACTCAATTCGTCTCATGTATCATGTCAATGGAGAAGCCATTCAGGATCTACAACGAAGGTGTTGCTTTTCATTAAAACAGTGTGTAGCTGTAACACAAGCAGTGCAATTCCTTATAACCTTTCCTTTCATCCTTAGGAAAGCTTGCAAGGAAGGTGGGGTGTTATTGATTTTTTTTTTAATAGATAAACCTTCCGTCCAATGATAAAGGGTTCTTTTAAAATATCCTAACAAATAATTGAGCTAGTGACATTTAGTTAGACAAGAAAACTAGCCTGAGTCTGAGAAGAAGCTGGAGGGGTTGGTCTGTTGCTGTGTGTTGTAATGCTAAATACTGGCCCTGGTTGTCCCCATGGATATGGAGATTCTCACATAGACCCAAGTGACATCATGTAACCTTGCTCCCAAGTTATTCCTGATTAGTGAATAAAGATGCCTACAGTCTATAGCTGGGCAGAGGAGAGATAGGTGTTGTTTTGGTTCCTGGGCTTGGGGTCTGAGGCAGGAGATCTTGATGGAGGCGGGGTGGGTAGAGAAGAAGTGGAGAGAGGGGAAGACGCCATGGGGTCTAGGACACTGGACCATGCCAGGAAACTTGGTAAGGTTGAGCCCCAGAACCTCTGAGAGGGAAACTCTGAGAGGACAGTAGGAGCTTCACCTGCTTCAGAGCAGGCTTCTGTCATGTGACCACACCCCCTACATAGGAACATGACCTCTGGTCATGTAGATCAGAATAGAGTTCTCTATGCTAATGAGGTATCTAGAGGCCCTGAGAGTTAGCCAATAAGCTTTCTGGATATTTGTTCCTGCAAAAGGTATTTAATCTCTGGTCCACCAGGTGGGAGGTGGTATGCACCCATTTTCTATGATGAACAATCAGTAAGCAGTTTGGAACCAAGTTACATCAAGAACTGCTGTAGAGAGCATGGATGGAGTCTTGTGTACAGACCTGTGCAATCTAAGTCTCCTGCAGAAGGCCCAAGGCTTGTCCTCAGCCCACTGGCATCCTTCATTATTGGTGCCTCTGTGACTTCCAGTGGCGTCTGGATGTCCAAGAGTCTGATAACCCCTGGCCCCAGCCTCCTCACAGGCCTGTGGACCCAACTTCATTCTCAACTCCCCTCGACTTGTGCCAGGGAAATGTTAGTGATCCCCCAAAACACACACAGGAGCCAATCTGATGCAATTCACATCAGGGTCTTTATTCTATTCGAGCTAGCTCGGGCCTCGCCAGTACATCACTGTCACGCAGGATGGTTTTGGTGGTGGGGCAACCCCAAATGTCTATCAAGGCAACGCTTTATAGTAAGTAGCAAGCAGGAAATACACAAGTAAGTGTCTAATTGGAAAGCTCCTATGGCCTTTAACATAGTTGGCTTGTGCTGGGAGTCATATCATAAACTTAACTTTTGCTCCTTTCTGCATTGGTGGTCGTTAGGCAAGGGGTAGGTTTGTAACTTGGGGGTTCAGGTTTGTTGGGGGAATAACCAGGAGACACTGGTCTTGTTGGGGGTGTAACCTGGAAACTCTGCTCTTGTTGGGGATTAGCCTAGAGACTAGAGCTAGGCTCAGGTTTTGTTGGGGGACAACTTGGAAACTAATGCTAGATACCAGCCTGTTAATCTACCTGAGTTCAAACTTTGGTCAGGTTCTCTAGAATGGAGTCTGAATTTAAAAGCTTTGGCATCTCAGACTCAGTGGCATCTAGATGTCCAGGAGTTTGGAATCTCCTAACCCCCGGGTCCTCATTGCAAGCCTGTGGACCCCTAGCCCTCCATTCCTGTTCTTCTGCATGGTTTCCAGTGGCGACTGGACCTTGGGAGTCAGGGAATCCCAGCTTCGGCCTCCCACACCCAAGGCTGCATTCTCTTACCCCCTGAGTGATGGTGTATATGCACATCTCAAGATCCCATCACCTAACAGTAGGCATAGGGTAAATGCAGTCTAGCGACTCCACATTTCATCTGCCCAGCCCTTCTACCCCAGGGGTGGGGTGAAATGCAAAACCACAATGGGTAGGTGCATCATGAAAACATGGCCATGAGGGCTGGCCAATCAAAGTAAAGAGTGGCCCAGATGGAACATGACAAGTTATAGCTCGGGGCTGTTGATAGGGAAGTAGATACTAATAGCTTGGAGGGTAGATATCTGCCCAGTTCTAGTGCTTTAAAGGATTAACATAAATATAAAGGTTTTGTGTCTGTTATCTGGGAACTGAATGTTCAAAGGCAGGGTAGATACCCCCAACTGAGATTAAATAATTACTACAACACTAGAGAGAAACTGGAATACTTTGGAAGTCAGTCTTTCATAATACATTGTTCCTTCCCTGGAACGGCTTTTGTGCTTCTGAGCAGAACGTTCTACAAAGATGAGTCAACTAAGGAATCCTACGTGAATGCTTCCAAAGTCACCAAGAATGGCATGCACCATAGAAAACTGTGGCTCATTGTCGCCAGCTCGGAATGGGAAACACATTTGCTACCTTTTAATAATTCAGTGTGGGTGATCGACAATGCCAAGTTTTGAAATGGTTTTATTCTCTGTGAATGTGTCCTGCTCCAAATATCACATCTTGGCTACAGTAATTTCACTGTCATAGTCAGACTTACTACTAATACTTTCCTGGAGTTGGTGTACAAAAGTTTGCAACGTACAAAATGTAAAAATGTCTTCCAAAGCTGAATAGGAAACATGTTGACATCACAGACGTTTACAACGCCTATTGTTTTTAACTAGAAAAAAAAATTCACACAGTATATTTTGATCATGTCTTAACTCCTCCCAGATCTCCCTTCTCTCTACCTACCTAACTTTATGTTCTTTCTTTCTTTTATCCAAATTAATTTATTTTTTACACTCCATATTTTATCCGCCCCACCCACCCTCTGACATCCACATCGCAAATCTCCTCCCCACCCCCATGTTCTTTCTTTTTCAAAAAATAAAAAAAGAACATCCTTAACAAATATAACCCACAAAACCACAAAAGTGAAAATCAAAACAAATAAACCAAAGACCAAAGACAAAAATATGCTCAACCAAAACCAAATCAAACCTAAGCCAACCCAACCCAAACGAAATCCTTGCACCCCTAAAAAACAAACAAACAAACGAACAACCCAAACCCAATCCATGGAGTTTGTTTTGCTTTGGCCAAATACTCCCAGGCTTGGGGACTGTTCTGGAGTGTGCTTGATATACCCAGCGACATTCCATTGGAGAAAAACCCTTTCTAGTTTATCAGTTGCAGTTAGCTTCTAGGTTAGGGTGGGACCTAGGACTCAGGCTGGTTTGAACCTGCGCAGACCCTGGGTATTCTGCCACAGTCTCTGTGGGTTCATACGTGCATCAGTTCGGTCGTGTCTGGAAGACATTGTCTTTTGGGAGTCATCCATCCCCCCTGACTATTACAGTCTTTCTGTTTCCTCTTCTACATAGTTCCCTGAGCCCCCAGGGGCTGGGTTGGTGAAGGCATCCTATGTAGCTCTGAGCACTCCCAAGTCTCTCATTCTCTGCACATTGTCCACTTACACCTTAGGTTGCCTTTCCTGATAGCTGATGATAAGTCCAAGGGGAACTGAGAAAGTATTTAAAGCAAGGAAAGGGGATCAGTGTTTTAAACATCAAGATCATAAAAATCAAAGAAATGATTTGAGTTTTTCAAGCAAAATGATGTAACGAAGGCCAGCCTGGTCTCCAAAGTGAGTTCCAGGACAGCCAGGGCTATACAGAGAAACCCTATCTCAAAAAAAAAAAAAAAAAAAAAAAAAAGAAAAGAAAAAAATGATGTAACGGTCACAAAACAGGTAACATAACCCAGGAGGAGACAATAGTTTGGGCAGGTTTTGGGGAATCCATTAATTCAGTAGCTCTCTGAGATAGGGATTTCAGTTTCCCTCACACTAGTGTCCTAGGAGAATAGCAGGAACCTCTTTTTGAGCCCCACTGCAGATGGCTACCTCACTGATTCTGCACAGAAGAACTGGGGCTTCTTTTTCAAATCTGTGGTTTGAAGACTAGTAACCCTCTTGGGGATTCCTCCGGACACACTTTGGTAAAGCCACCCACTATCCTGGATGTTGCCATCACATACCAGTTTTAGGAATTGGGAATACTTTAACAAAGGATGTTTGAGAAGGATTCAGGAAAGATGTAAGGGGTTGCTAGCCTATTCCTCTCCCTCTGTTTCCTGGTGGCCATGAGGTGAACAGCATTGGTCCCTCGTGGCTTCTATCACTATGCTTCTTGGCCTTACCACAGGCCCACAGTGATAGAGCAAACTGTCGGTGGAGAAAACCTCTGAAATAAGTTAATATTCAAAATCAAGCCAGAATACTTTACAATTAGGCTACCCTTTATATGAAATAGTAACTTTTCATGTGTTAATTTAATTTTGATATGTAGGTGAATGCATGTATGTTTCTATGGGCTATGTATGTGTGTGTATGCATATGTGTTCTTGTGTGCATTTGTATGTAATGGTGTATGTAATAAAGCCAAAGGACAACCTACAAGAGTTGATTCTCTCCTACTATGTGAGTTTTGGGGATCAAACTCAGGTTGTCAGGCTTGGCAGCAAAGGCCTTTATCTTTGTTGTCAGCAACCAATCACCTCATATGAAATATTAAAATCCATTGATTTGATGGGTGTCTTAGGGTTTTCATTGCTTGAAGAGACACCATGACCAAGGCAAACATTTATACACAGGCAAACTTTTAATTGGGGTTGGCTTACAGTTTCAGAGGGCCAGTCCATTATCATCATGGTGGAAAACATGGCAGAGTACATGCAGACTGGTGTCAATACTACATCTTGATCCAAAGAGAGCCAGAAGGAGACTATCTTTTGCAGGCAGCCATGAGGAGACCTTCTTCCACTCTGGGTGGAGCTTGGGCACTAGGAGCCCTCAAAGCTCACTTACAAAATGACACTTCCTCTAACAAGGCTACATGTATTCCAACAAGGCCACACCTCCTAACAGTGCCACAATGGGTGGGACAAATGGAAAAGACAGGTTGGTTTGGCAGCGAATAAGGATAGTGACCCATTACTCTAAGCTTCTGGAGAATACTTTTTAGGAAAGAAGAAATGATTAGTGCACAATCTTCACAGCTAGATCTACCAGATGGTCAGTCTGTCTGGCTTCTTAAAGGGTTCTGTCTTGGATGACATTTTCATACATGCATAGCATGTATTTTAACTGTATTACTTCTACTTTGCTCACTCTTCTTCCCTGTCTTGATGGTTCCCTTCCTCTTCACAAGTACTGTCCTTCTACTTTCAGGCTACAGACCCCTATCCTTCATCTATCTATCTATCTATCTATCTATCTATCTATCTATCTATCTATCCATCCATCCATCCATCTATCTATTATCTACCTATCTATCTATCTATCTATCTATCTATCTATCTATCTATCTATCTATCTATTCTATTATCTGTCTATCATCTGTCATCTATCTATCTATCTATCTATCTATCTATCTATCTATCTATCTATCTATGTATCTATCTATTTTCTATCTATCATCTGTCATCTATCTATCTATCTATCTATCTATCTATCTATCTATTATCTCTCTCTATCTATCCATTCATCTATTATCTATCATATGTCACCTATCTCGCTATGTATCTATCTATGTATCTATCATCTATAGAATCTATTACTTATCTATTTTAAATGTCTAGTCTGCATATGAAAGAAAACATGATATATATCTTTATAAGTTTATTTTATTTTATTTAACATGATGATCTAAAGTACCATCTATTTTCCTAAAATGACATTATTTTATTTATTTATTTTGAAAATAATTTCCTTTCATTAAGATAAAAATTGTTTATATGCATGAGTATTTGCACATGAGTGCTGGTGCCTATAAAGACCAATTATATTTATAATATATACATATGTATATATAGTACATAATATATTATAAACCTATAATACACACACACACACACACACACACATACACACACACACACACACAAGCAACAACAAAACTGTTAAAGAAAATGAGGCCACGAACTTGAAAGAGAGATGAAAGCAGGGCGTACTTGAAAAGTTTTGGAGGGAGGAAGGGAAGTGGGGAATGATGTGTTTATTTATTCTTCAATTTGAGAGTATTGTACATAGCCCAGGTTTACTGTGAACTCCACAAGTAGCCTAAGATAGCCCTGAACTTGAGACTTTTTGCTGTCACCTGCCAAATATTGTTACAGGTATGCACCATCATTCCTGGCATCATAATTTCATGTTTATGATAGAGTAAAACTACATTGTGTATATGTATTCCATTTCTTTAACCATTTGCCTATTGATGGGATAGCTTGGCTATTGTGAATAATGCTGTAATAAACAGGGATGACTTCTCACAATTTTAAAGGAGACTTGCTAAATTTAAGATTAAATGCTAGTTTCTTTATACAGGCAGAGATAGAAATCTGGGTAAGTGTCTTTGTTATGCTAAATCAACTGAGTGTCCTACTTGATAATGCAGAGGTAGGAAGTAGAGGTATCTATCCTACTTTTATGAGGCAGAACCAAAGAAAAGTGCCTCTCCTTGTGTATGGAAACTCCCCTCAAAGTGTTCAGGAAATGAAGAAGGTGGGACCCCCATCTTTTTTTCTTCAATATCTAAGGGACTCCCAATTTTTGATTGAGATTTCAGTTAAGGAAAATTACTTTAGTGTTTCAGAGTAGAATTGGCCTCTTAAAAGAACATTGGTTGTTTCACTAGGGATCTTTCAATGAGGGCATAGATAGACTTTCCATAGGACCTGTTGTTGGTACTGTAATGCAACTCTGAGGTATAGGAAGGCTATGTGTAGAATATGGATCCAGCCACCCTGGATCATTGTGTTTTTGGGGAACCCATAGTTGAACATGTTAAGATGAACAGGAGAACTATGTATGACCTTGGAGCTAAAGTGTGAAGAACAACTATGAAGTTATGGTGGTCCAGACCTGCAGCAACATTACTGCAGCTGTAGAGCCATGTTTCCCAGACCAAATGGGTCCTACATAGCAATGAGCCACAGCAATGACTAGTTAGAATATTAGTTTTCTTTTAGAAACTTCACCACTTTCATTCACAGTCCATGAAACATTGAGTTGCATGCCCAGAAAGAAGAGAACTGTGGGTGTTGACATTATCTATCACATTGGCCAGGGCATTGTCTAAGTAGTTGGTTTTGTGTTTACACATAACGCAGACTCCATACATGACAGTCCCCTACCTTTCATTTTGACCTGCTTGGATAAGAAGTAGAGAGGAGGCAAATAGCTTGTTTTCCTGTGTTGGCATGGTGATTCAGATCTTCTCAATGTATTGTTAGGGACCTAATGGGGGCATTGGTAGACTATCGTATGGCTTACACTATGGTTACAGATGGAGGTTGGAACCACACATTAGTCTCATTATTGATTTGAACATATGATTTGTTTTCATTTGGTGTTTTTGAGACAAGCCTGACCTTGTAGCTCAGGCTGGTATGGGAGTGACTTATACATTTTGTTGAGTCTGTGCTTCTGTTCTCTAATTGTGCCCTTAGTTACAGATCTGAAGCTCCTGGGAATCTAGAAGTTTTCAGCTCTGAAGAGCCTCCAAGGCATTAATTTGCTTCTTTTCAAACTTTTCTTGACTCTTTACCTGAGCTCCTTTGGGTATAATTAGTTGCTGAAGCCTGCTGCCTCCTCACAAAGCCTGGGCACAGGACCAGGAGCAGAAGATGGATGGCTGACCTCAGAGAACAGAGGACTAATTGGTCCTTCCTCTCCCTGGAGACCACTGTATTGGCAGAGCACATTTTCTACTGAGTTCAGAGGCTGGTGTCTGGGTTGTGGAGGGCTGGTGGAAACATCAAGTACTTTTTCCATCTATAGTAATATCACATGCGTAATTCTGCAACTTGCTTTTTTTCTTCATAACAATGCAATCTGGGACTTTTCCCAATGTCCATATGCAAAGGCACATTCATCATTTGTATGTGTCTGTTTTCAAGCAACCTTTGTTTTACTTAATAATGGTCCTAGTAATTATTTTTTATTTTTGAAAGTATAATATAATCACATCGTTTTCCCTTCCCTCCCTTCAAAGCCTCCCATATACGTGTCTAGATTTCCCTCAAAATCCTGTCCTTTTTTTCTGTGAATTTTTGTTACATACATTTACGTATATACGTACATCCTAAATATAGCCTTCTCAGTCTACAGAATGCTGCTTATAAGTATGTTTTCAGCGTTGACCATTTGACATTGGAGTTGGTGAGCTCTTCCCGGAGAAGACAATTTCTCCCACTCTCAGCATTCTTTAGTTGCTTGTAGTTCTTTTTGTAGGTTTGACAAGACAATACAGATTGCTTATTTCTAACAATTGCAAATAATTTATTTTGTGCACATCATTAAGTATGTGTATGCATACACTTAAATACTTTTATGATAGGGGGTATAAATTGGTTTGGCCAGTATGAATGTTAATGGAGTTTCCTCCAAAAGCTGAAAATGGAACTACTGGATTATCCAACTGTACAACATCTGGGTGTGTGCCCAAAGGAATCTAAGTCATATGCCAAAGGGACAGTGTATGCCTGTGTTTATTGCTGTGTCTACTGTGCAATTCATAATAGCCAAGGTTTAGAACCAGCTTAGGTCTTCATCACAGGTAAATGGGTGCAGCAAATGTAATGTATATATATACCAGTCTCTCACTTTATATATTTCAGTTCCTCTCTCTCTATGATATATACAGATTATATAGTTCTTTTTTTGTTTGTTTGTTTGTTTTTGTTTTTTGAGACAGGGTTTCTCTGTATAACCTTGGCTGTCCTGGAACTCACTCTGTAGACCAGGCTGGCCTCTGCCTCCCAAGTGCTGGGATTAAAGGCGTGTGCCACCACTGCCCTGCTACTATATAGTTCTTTTATTTTTGTTATTTTTATATTATGTGTATCAGTTTGTCTGCATGCAGTGTTCACTGAGGCCAGAAGAGAGCACTAGATCCCCTGGAACTGAAGTTTCAGAGAGTTGTAAGCCACTGTGTAGACTTTGGAAATCAAATCTAGTCCTCTACAGGAACAGTAAGCGGTCTTAACTGTGGACCCATCTTTCTAGCCCCCAAAATGGAGTTTTATTCAACCACAAGGAAGAACAAGCTTGGATCATGTCCAGGAAAATGAATGGAACTGGAGATCACTATGTTAAGAAAAAAAAGCTAGATTTAGGAATAAATACTGTGTTTTCTCTCATATATGAAATGTAGATTTTAAAAAATTTAAAATATTTTTTCTTTTTTTTTTTTGAGATTGTAATATAATTACATTATTTCTTCCTTCCCTTTCTTCCCTCCAAGCCCCTCCCTGGCCCTATAAAATTCTCCTTGCTGTTTTTTTAAATTTGTGTCCTTTAAAAAGAATGTTACATGTTGTCTTAGTATTCTATTGCTGTAAAGAGACGCCCTGACCACAGAAACTCTTATAAAAGAAAGCATTTAACTGGGGCTTGCTTACAGTTTCAGAAGTTTAGTCTATTAGCATTGTGGCAAGGAGCCTGGCACCACACAGGTACACAGGTTCTAGGGAAGTAGCTGTGGATTCTAAGCCCTGATCCACAGGCAGCAGGAAGAGAGAGACTCTGGGCTTGGAATGGGCTTTTTGAAACCTCAAAACTCACTGCCAGGGACACAGTTCCTCCAGTAAGGTCACACCCCCAATCCTTTCAAATATTGCCATTTCCTGTTAACCAAGTATTCAAATCTAAGAGCCTATGGGGGCCATTCTCATTCAAACCATCACACTTACATAAATGTATGTAATCTTAATTCTTGGGCAAGTGGAGTCTATTTAGAAAGTCCTTTCTTACATATATTTTATGTAGAGTACTGACTATGGTTTTTGTTTTTTGTTCTTCCTAGCAGTTTTAGTGTTCCAGGTTTCATATTTAGGTCTTCGATCCATTTAGAGTTAGTTTTTTGTGCAAGGTGATAGATACAGATCTAATGTAATTCTTTTACATGTAGATGTTCAGTTTCCCCAACACTATTTGTATAAGATGCTGTGTTCTCTGCAGCTTATGTTTTGGGCATATTTGTCAGATATTAAGTTGCTGAAGTGTGTGTGTTTGGGCCTTTGATTTTGTTTCACTGGTCTGCATATCTGTTTTTGTGCCAGTACCATATTGTTCTTGTTTCTATGGCTCTGCAATGCATATTAAGATCTGGAATTATAGTTCCTTCAGCATTCTTATTTTAGTTCATGGTTGTTGTGACAATCCTGGGTGTTTTGTGGTTCCACTGGAATTTTAGGATAGTTTTTTTTCTATTTCTGTGAAGAATGAGATAGGTGTTTTTTTTTAGGGGGAGGTGGGGTGGGTTTCAGACAGTCTGTAGTTCCTTTCTCAAGCACAAACCCTGAGGTCTCATTGCTTCAGGAAAACTGCAGACAGGAGAAAAAGTCTAGGAAGAATGCCTCTGGGGCACTAAACAAGGTGATAAAGGCAAAGGGGAAAACTCAGATAAAAGGGTCAAAGACACTTTTTGATCAAGCTCTGCTTGCAGTGAGATCTCTAGTAGCCAGTTAAATGAAGTATAAACAGCAGTGGGAAAAATAAAATTTGTTCATTCTTGAAGTGAAACCAGAGTCTTGTGTTTCTGTCTGTCATTACCCTCCTTCCAAAATTCCTGTGATGCCCATGGCTGCACTGTCTATGGTAGATTTTGATTAGGATTATATTGAATCTGTAAATAGCTTTTGGAAGAATGGTCATTTTTACAGTGTTAATTCTACCAATCCATGAGCATGGGATGTCTGCAGTTTTTAGTGTCTTTCTCTCTAGCTCTTTCTTCAGAGGTTTAAAGTTTTCATTGTAAGGTCCTTCACTTCCTTGTCTAGGTTTATTCCTATATATTTTATTCTCTTTAGGCTATTATGTATGGGAGTGTATCCATTATCTCCTTCTCTGTTTGTTGGTGAGGTATAGAAAATCTATCGCTTTATGCAAGTTGGTTTTTTATCCTGTCACATTACTGAATTTGTTTTTGTTTCTACAAGTATTCTGGTAGATTTTTGTGATCTCTAATGTATAGGATCATGTCACCTTCAAATAGGGGTAGTGTGACTTATTGTTTTCCCTATTTATAATCCCTTTAATTTTCTTCTCTTGTCTTATTGCCCCAGCTAGTACTTCAAATACAATATTGCAAAGTAATGGAGTAGTGGACATTCCTGTCTCCCTCTGGGCCTCAGTGGAATGCTTCAAGCTTTCTTCCATTTAGGTTGATGTTGGCTGTGGGTTTTTCATATTGTGTTGAGGTATACGCTCTCTAGTCTATATCCTCTAAGAGTTTTTATTGGGAAGGCATGTTGGAGTTTGTCAAAGCCGTTTTCTGCATCTATTTAGATAATTGTGATATTGGTAGTTCATTTGTATGGTTTATTGCATTTGTTGACTTGTATATGTTGAACTATTTTTGAATTTTAGGGTTAAGCACTTGATCATGGTATGAAATCTTTTTGATGTAGTCTGTTTGCTAGTATTTTATTGCGTATTTTAAAGTCTATGTTCTCTATATAGTCTATATAGAGATATTGGCCCATGGTCAGTCTGTCTCTTTTCTTCTTTCTTTCTTTCTTTCTTTCTTTCTTCCTTCCTTCCTTCCTTCCTTCCTTCCTTCCTTCCTTCCTTCTTCCCTCCCTCTCTCCCTCCCTCCCTCTCTCTCTCTCTGTCTCTCTCTCTTTCCTTCCTTCCTCCTTTCCTTCCTTCCTTTCATCCATTCTTTCTCAAATAGTTTTAAAAGGATTGGCTGTGAATCTTTGAAAATCTAATAGAATTCTATTATAAATAACCTTGCCCTGGCCTCTTTTTTTTTTTTTTTTTCCTGGAAGTCATTTATTGCTGTCTCAGTTTTCCCACTTGTTATGGGTCTATTTATGTTGTTAATTGTAGGGGGTGGTTCTGACATTTTGATTGGGAATCTGCCTGTGAATGCTGAAGGTCCTGTTTCCCAATTGGATCTTGATCAATCAATAAAGATGATAGTGGCCAATGACTGGGTGGAAGAGGCGGGACTTCCAGGTTCCTGCAGGCAGGCTAGAGGACACAGGAGGGGAAACGAGTTTTGCCAGGCTTTGGAGGGAGAGAGAGAGAGCCACTAGCCATGTGAGGTCTTGGCTGGCGTGGCCCGGCCCCCTTCCCCAATTGGGCCTGGGGTTGCAGGTAGGAGATTACAAATGCAGCTAAGTTGAGGGCAGATTTAGAGGTGTTGAGCTGGAGCGAAGGTAAGGGCACATTAGCTGCAGGAGGCTTAGAAGCGCCCGGCCATTGAGCTAAAAAGCATATTAAAAATAAGCTTATGTGTGCATATGTCCTTCATTCACACGTTGAAGGGACCCAGGGCTGTGGCTGGTAGCATGGCCCACACGTGGTCCACATGGAGCTTAAAGCAGGGTAATAGAAACTACACGCTACAATTAACTTTAATTTTAATGATTTGGATGAATTTAGAAATTCATCTATTTCTTTTAGGTTTTCCAGCTTTATGGAGTAAAGTTTTTAAAAATATTTCCTTAAAATATTCTGAATTTCTTTGGTGTGTGTTGTAATGTTTCCCTGTTCATTTCTGATTCTGTTAATTTGGGTTCTCTGGTTAGTTGGGCTAAGAGTCTCATAATCTTGTTTATCTTCTCAAACAATCAGTTTGTTGGCTTTTGGTTTTGTTTTCTTAGATTTTCCTGATATAATTTGATTTTTATTATTTCTTGCCATTGACTGGATTTGGATTTGATTTGTTCTTGATTTTACAAATATTTGAGTTTCATCATAAAGATTCTCTTTTCTTTTTCTCATTTCTCTTCTTTCTCTCCCTTTCTCTCTTTTATCTTTCTTTCATTCAGTTTTTACACATGGTCTCTCTACTTGGCATTGGCTGTCCTGAATTCAATGTGTAGGCAAGGCTGGTTGAACTCATACAGATCCACCTTTCTTCTTCTTCCAAATGCTTGGATTAAAGGTGTATTCTACCACGTCTTTCTGACTTTTAAAAATGTTTTAATGTAGACATGTAGAGTTATACAGTTCTCTCATAGAACTGCTTTCAGTGTGTTCCCAAAATTTTGTTGTATTGTGTTTCTATTTTCACTTAGTTCCAGGAAGTTTTTATTTTATTTTATTAATATTTTTTATTAAAAATAGATTCTTTTTCTCATACAATATATCTTGATTATAGTTTCTTCTTCCTTTACTCTTCATAGTCCTTTCCCACCTCCCATCCCCTCCCATCCAGATCCATTCCTTTTTTGTCTTTCATTAGAAAAGAGCAGGCTTCTAGGAGATAACAATCGACATGACAAAATAAGATGAAATAAGTTAAAACAAAACCCATATATATCCTGCTGACAAGGCAACCTAACAGAAGAAAAACATCCCCAAGAGTAGGAACAAGAAACACCTTTAATTCCAGCACTCAGGAGGTAGAAGCAGGCAGATCTCTGTAAGGTGGAGGGCAGCTTTGTCTATAGGCTGCCCAGAAAATCCAGGCCTACGCAGAGAAACCCTGCTTCAAAACAAACAAATGAACCAATCAACCAACCAACCAACCAACCAACCAACCAACCAACCAACCACAACAAAACCAAAACAAACACCAAGAGACCCACTCATTCACACACTCAGGAATCCCATAAAAATACTAAGCTGAAAGCTATAATATATATGCAGAGGACCTGTGCAGACCTGTGTAGCTCCTGTGCTTGTTGTTTCAGTCTCTGTGAGCTCATATGAACCTTGTTTAGTTGATCCAGAGGGCTTTGTTCTTCTGTTGTCCTCCATCCCTCTGGCTCTTACATTCCTTCTGCCTTCTCTTCCGTGGGGTTCCCTAGGACTTTTGTTTGTTTGTTTTGTTTTGTTTTTTAAAAAATTCTTTCTTGATTTCTTTACTGCATTCATTCAGAAATGAGTTGTTTAATCTCCATGAGTTTATATATTTACTGGAAGGTTTCTTTTGTTTGTTTGTTTTTGCTGTCAATTTTAAGTTTAACTGCACTGTGGTCAGATAGGATACAAGGAGTGAATTACATCTTCTTGAATTTGCAAAGATTTGTTTTATGTCCCAGAATGTGGTCTGTTTTAGAAAACCTCCCATATACTGCTGAGTAGAATCTGCATTCTGTGATGTTTGGATAGAAAATTCAGTAGATATCTGTAAAGTTCATTCGCTACATGATATCTATTGATTCTAATGTTTCTCCATTTGTTTTATTGTTTGTTTTGTCCAGATGACCTCACCTATGAGAGAAAGTGGGGTATTGAAATCACGTGCTATTAATAGATTGACATTAGATTGACAGTAAATCATTGTCTTTAAAGTCAACAAATTTTATTTTATTTTATTTTAATATAATTGGTGCCCCAGATTTTGGTGCATATATGCTCAGGATAGTGATGCTTTCTTGGGTAACTGTTTCCTTGATTAAGATGAAGTGTCCCTCTTTATCTCTTCCGATTAGTTTTACTTTGGGCTCTATTTTGTCAGATATTAAGATATCAATGCCTATTTGTTTCCTGGTCTCATTTGATTGGATTACTTTTGCCCCCCCTCACTCCCCCAGTATGAGGCAGTGCTTATTATTAAATCAAAGATGTGTGGTTTTTTTGTTTTTTGTTTTGTTTGTTTGTTTTGTTTTGTAAAAAACAGATTTTGTTTCTTGGTCCATTAAGTCAGCTGTATCTTTCACTAGCTGGAGAATTGAGGCCATTGATACTTAATGCTATTGTTAAAATGTGTGTGTTAATTGTGGTCATTGTGTTATTGATTTTTGTTGAGGTCTAACCCCTAGCATAGCTGTAGCCATTTTGTTCCATGCCTGCTAGCTATTTCATTTTGTTGCTGTAATATACCTGCCAGTCATTGACACAGAAAAATAGTGTGGCTCAGAGCAAGGTTATAGTGACCACATATCCTATTATATTCTGTATGTTCTGTATGAGGTTTGTTAATCCTAAGAAATTCCACAGAGCTTTATGTAGGACCCATCAAATTAAAGGCCAATATGAACTGTTTTATCTAAAATGGCTTGAGTCAGACCTGACCACTGGGCAGCACTTCCTGCACCTGCATATGAGCTCATTGTATTTTTTGCGCTTTTAGCCTTTATAATCTGATAGAGGAAGATGTTCAATGTTGTGGCTCAGCCCCTGAATTCTGAGCTATGGCCTTGATCAATCAGTATTAGGATGTGCATTCAATAAACCATTTCTGTCTGACTGAGATTGGTGTTTGTGTGGTTTGTGGGTGACTCCTGAACCACAACAATTTTTGGAGTTGCTTTGTTTTCAGTGGTATTTTGGGTTTTAATAATTATGGTCTTGTATTTCTTTCCACAGTCTTTCTGCTGTGCTCATTTATCTCTTCAGACCCAAATAATGCTTCTTGTGGTATCTTTTGTTTTCCTGCAAACACATTAAAGATAAGTCTGAGTAGCAGAAGAGGGCATCAGATTCCATGGAATTACAGTTACGAGTGCTGTGAACTGCCATATGGGTGTTAGGACGTGAATTCCAGACTGCTGGAAGAACAGCCAGCACCCTTAACCACTGAGATATCTTTTGAGCCTGGAAGTCTGTTTTTCTTTTTTTCTTTTCGGAGTTGGAATAGATTGCTCTAGGCTCCTCAGACATTCAGAGTTTTCCTTTAGGAATTCAGTTTTCACGCTGGTGGGTTTTTATTTATATGTGACTTGAGTATTTTTTTTTCTTGCATCTTTCAATATACTTTATTTATTACGTATACTTAGTGTTTTAACTACGATGTGCCTTGGTAATTTTCTTTTCTGGTCTTTTTTATTTAGTGTTCTGTACATTTCTTATATCTGAATCAGTGTGTCTATCTTCAGTTTGGGGAAGTTTTCTTTTATAATATCATTGAAGATCGAGTCTATGCCATTGACTTGGGATTCTTTTCCCTCCTTTATGTCTACAATTTGATGGATTGGTTTTTAATTTCCTTTATGTTCCTGCTCTGTGTGCTTTAAAATTTTCATTTTCCTTGCTTATTTGTTCTAGGTCTTCTACTTAAGTCTGAGTATTCTTTCTTCTGCTTGACTCTTTCTACTTACAAGGCTTTTCTGTGAGCTTTCTAGTTCAGTCATTGGGTTTCTCACTTCCACCTTCACTTCTTAATTTTTTTTTTTTTTTTTTTTTT
>NW_022196897.1:76357869-76363119 GCF_008632895.1 Mastomys coucha | reverse complement strand
TCACTCTGTAGACCAGGCTGGCCTCGAACTCAGAAATCTGCCTGCCTCTACCTCTCAAGTACTGGGATGAAAGGCATGCACCACCACCGCCCCCCACCTTCACTTCTGCTTGAGTCCTCTTTAAAGACTTTACCATCTTCATATAGTTGTTTTTTGATGTCTTTTTCTTGTGCTTCAGCTATGTTGGAATATTTAGGACCTGCTGTGGTAGTATAGTTGGGTTTATGTGGGGACATCTTGCCTTGGCTGTTTTTGATTGTGTTTTTTATGCTAGCATTTAGGTATCTAGTGGTAAAGACCAGCTTTGACACTCAGAGGCAGGGTGTAGAGTTGGCAATTGAATGGGGCTTGCAAGAATTCCTCTCAGGGATCTTAAGAGGTTGTTGTCCACAGGAGATGTGGGTAGAAGGGAGGGAAAGCTGTAGCTGGTGTTCTGTAGTAGTTTAGGGATAAGACTATTGTATATAAACTTTCATTGTAAAGTAAATTGATAAAAAAATCTTGAAAAAGTATAAAAATAATTTTATAATTTATGAAATCCTATTTCCCCATTAAGACTATTTGTGAATATCTTCTTTATTATTCATTTTCTCAATAGGCAAATAGATAAGTAGACAATGGGTTTAGGCAGAATTAGGCCAAAGGATATAAACTTATAATTATATAAGATGAGCAAGCCTGGAGATATAATGCATGGCATGAGAACTTTACTTAAAATTATTATAGCTGTATGCAGAAGCACATGCCTCAATACAAGCATTTGAGAATCTGAGGCAGGAGGATTTCTGTAAGTCTGAGACAAGCCTGTACAACATCTTTCTCTACTATCTGTCTATCTATCTATCTATCTATCTATCTATCTATCTATCTATCTATCATCTATCTCTCTATAATCTATATATATTATCTATACCTAGATCTATGTATCTATACATAATATACAGATACACATGCCTTTGTATTCATACACATATATAGATATACTAATATATCTGAATGTTATCTATATATCTATATCCATATCATCTATCTATCTGTCTATCAATTTTTTTCTCCATTAGCTTTTCATTTATTCACATGTGCTATATACAGAGATTCATCTTTAGCCTAGACTCCATTATTTTGTCTACAATTTATTTTTCAGCTCTGAATTTAAAAAGTATATCCACTTATCTCTGTTAATAAAGAATTTTGCATTAGCTTACTTGTTTTGCTTCTTGTTGAAAAATCCACTTTAACTCTTTAAAAAATTGGGCTGTTTTGCACATGAAATTAAATCCTAATTTATGCTTCACTGGAAGTATCTGCCAGTATACATTCTATGCAGTGTATCATGCACTTAGTAGGGCTTTAAATTTCAACAAAATAGTATGACTTAGTATACTCATGCAAGCGCTTTATTATCAGACCATGAGACCTCATAGCAAGGGTACTAGAAATTATTTCACTGAACTAGAAATAAACCAGCATTCCAAGATCTGGTGGCAGCAGAAGAGCGAGCACATTTCCGTGAACATTATTTTCCCATGCCTTTGGGGACACAGTACAGTAGATCGCTAATAAAACCACATGATTTTTATCACAGTATTTACATGTACATCTAAAATATACATAATACTAGTCATCAATCTAAGACAATTTTCTTGGAATTAAATGCAATACTATTAAGTACTGCATAATACAATGTAGCTGTATAACATAAATTTAGTTTTAGTTATAACAACATTATCCTTTCTATGCCATCTCTAGTAACAGAATAAGTTCACCTTTTCATGAAAAATGTTATGAGAACAAAACCAAAAAGCTGAGTATGATGTGAATTCAAACATTAAAAACCGTGAAAATTCTTTTTATGATCTTTTCTTCCTAGGCGTGGTAGTGTGTTCTGTCTGTTTGCTTTTGTTAATAAAAGTACTGAACAAAGGCTATAAAGTTCATGGTTAGCCCTACATATAAGCATGCTATTTGTTCCAAGGATGTGGATTCGAGGAAGAGAGAGACAGGGACAGACACAATGTTCAGGCACCACTCAGCAACACTGATTCCTGGCACAGAGAGGCTGCTACACGATCTGGTACCCAGATCCTGATATTTGGTCATATTCTATAGTGTACTGCCTAGTCCAGTCCACAGTAACAGGATGAAAGAGGCCACAGAATTGAAATTCTTTACACATCCATGGTTGAATGGGCTTTCAATAGATGTTGTTGTAACTTTAAAGTGCTTGTATCTTTGGGCATTCATTCTTTCATTTGTAGTAATACCTAAACATGTTACCTGGTACATCTGACACATGAGTAACATGGCTACCCACATGAAATGAAACACATTGTTCAGAAACATCCAAAACATCCAAGGGGAGCATGTGGCAATCTGAGTGATGTATATCCAAAATCCATCCTTTGTGTGAAGTCCCCAGTAAGAAACACAACCATAAATCATACAGCAGATCATAAAACACAAGAAGAATAGGTAGCCCATAAAGTACCTATGGTTGCCTACATCTACACAGTTACCCACTCATGGGCAATGGTGATCAAATTTTGCTATACAGCAGTTGCACACACCACAGTGTTTGGACCAATCAAGCAGGTACTGCAGAATATACTGAGGTCTAGACTTCCTGTTTCTGCAAGCTCAACTATCATCTTCTTCATTTGTTCTTATGTAGCTTTAAGAATCCCTGGATCTGATTTCTAAGACTTTGCAAAATTGTAGAAAAGAGCAACATTGTTGGCAAGGAAGGGGAGGTGGATGAATAGGAAGTTGAGATCATTCCAAAACCAGAAGAACCATGTCACATACATCCAGAATTTGGTTGCCAATTATATCCCAAGGGGCAATGCACTGTGCATTGAATAATCAAAAAGGAACTTGGAAATAAATTGTACTGTAGCCCAAATGCCACCGTACATTAACCCTTTAATGAGCCAAGAATCAATGTTTAGGTCTGCTATAAATCTAACTAGCCAGATCACTAGGAATGCAGTTCCTAGCATTACTTTCTGCCAAAATTTCTTGTCAGCCTTTGGCTTTTTGAAGAAGGATAGGTTGTCATATCCTTTCGCTTGCCTTGCTTCCTGCAAATGGTTGATCATCCATATGTTTTTCTTTTGCTTTGCCAAATCAAGTGCTGATTTACCCTTGACATTCTGGGCATCCACGTTCCCTCCAGCTTCCGGAAGAAGACTGTGGTGTTCCCTGCCAGGACTGCCCAGTGCAGAGCAGTGTTTTTGTGATACTTGTCACCAGGGTTAACTAAAACATTGAATGTTAAAGGCAATCTAGTTGGATCCACACTATGTGTTCTATTAGCTGCCCACGTTAAATGTAGCATTCTGCTCTGATCCATCATATCTATATCCTGTCCTTTTGCTATAAGATAAGCAAACAATTGAGGTATGTCCAAGCTGAGCAGCCAAGTGAATACAGCTGCATCCTTCCCCATCAATTAATGAGGGATCTGCACCCACCATATTTCATTCGTTTTACAACCATGGATAATTGGCCTTGTCTTGTGGCCCAGTGCACTGGAGTTGAATTCAGGTCTCCTCCAAGTTGATCTACAATAGCACCTTTTGAAATATAGTATTTAACCAAATCTATTCTGTTATTGATGGCAGCCCAATGAAGAAGTGTAAAGTTTTCCTTGTCTGGTTGCCATACATCGTAACCTGCTTCCACCAACTCTCAGCATCATTCATATATCCCATATTGTGTAGCCTTGATGATGTCCCATGTGCTATAGCCATCAATATGAGTTTTCTGCCCAAGAGGTTCACCACATCCATGGTTATAAAGCTTGGCTCTGTGGTTTGATTACCATTCAACTAGGTTTAGTGAAAGTGTCATTCTCTTGTGCCAACTCTTTGTTCCTCTACAGTTCAATAACAGCCTGAGCTCCAACACTGTCCCATGCAAACCCTAAGATACTAATAAAGGGAAAAACTCACATGGTCTCTCAGCTTATCTGTCCATCTATCTACATCCCCAAACAAAATCCAATTGTATACTGAAAATTTGCCACAAGAGTGAATTTTAGGCACTTATAACAACATAAGCTAACTATGGAAGTAATGGATGTGCTAATTTACTTCACAGCATTAGTATTTTTATTGTGTATGTATATGTATATATATCATGCATATTGTATACCTTATATATGTAGACTACAAATAATATTGATATCTTTTTGAAATATTTGAAAGCTGCTGGCATGAAGGCTTCAACATCTGGACATGTCAATGAGACATTCCTAAACCCAAGGAGAGAAATACATAATCATCAAAATAAGAAAATCAGCATTTGTACAGCTTTCTTATATCCTAGAAATATATCCTATATATCCTTATATCCTATATCTCTCTGCCACTCTTACTGGGGTCTTTATCCAATACAGGATCAAAACCCAAGTTCCTATATTATACTCAATTATGGTTAATATTGTTGAAGAGTTCTTTAATTTTTCTTAGCTGTCATACTTCTAAAGAGTAAAAGATGACTACTTTACAGAGTTATTTATTATTCAGGCCAAGTTTCCCACCAAGGAGTTTTTATGACTGTCGAGTCAGCCATTAGGAGGCACATGGTGTCAGTTTGTCTCATTTTGGTATGCGAACTTTGGACAGCAGTAAAGGGTGTGGGAAATGGTACATTTCCCTTTGAAATTAATAAATAAATATATTGTTAGGAGATATCTTGAGACAGTTTTAAAACACACACACACACACACACACACACACACACACACACACACACACATGCTCTTGAGGCTTGCACAAAGAACTATAGGCAACTGAAGAAAGCTGGGAATGGGAGAGGTGCTCTTCTCCAGGGAAAAACACACTAATAGATTGTCCAGTGCCAAACTATCAGCCTTGAAATATACATACAAGTTAGATAATATGGACTGTACAGGTTCTATTTGGGAATATATATATATATTCCCAAATATATATACACATATATATACACATATACACACACACATATATACATATATGAATGCAATAACAATTAGTGAAAAGGGGCTATGAATTGGAAGGGGAATTAGGAGGGATGTGTGGGAAGGTTTAGAGTAGGGAAAGGGAAAAAACAAATGTTATAATTATAATCTCAAATAAAATATTTTTATTAATTAAAAATGTATATAGAGGGTCTGCCTCCAGGGACCGCTTTGACATGGAGCCTCCAGTGAGAGCTGCCATCTTCTCTCTGGTGAGTTCCTAAGCCGGGAGCAGTCAGCAGGGA
>NW_022196897.1:76313547-76349528 GCF_008632895.1 Mastomys coucha | reverse complement strand
GTTTCTTTGTTTTTTGGAGGGGAAACTGGGAATGGAGAAATTTACATGTAAACAAAGAAAATATCTAAGAAAAAAAAAAAGAAAGAACACATTAGACCGATAAAAAAATGTATATAGAATAAATCAGGGTCTTATATCTCAGGCTGGCTTAAAACTCTCTTCATAACTAAGGATGACCTCGAGGTCCTGGATCTTCTGTTTCCAGCGTCCAGGTGCTGGGATCACAGGCATGCACCAATGCCAAGTTTATGGGTACTGGCAATCAAACCCAGGGCTTTATGACTATCAGCATTTTAGCAGCTGAGTCACATTCCCAGTCCTCTACTGGGAATTTAATTACAATGTCTTGATTCTGTGATGAGCACTTTGCGATTCAATTTCACAGAGCAACAATGGCCTTCATATTCTTCAACAAGGTAAATTCACTGTAGTGAGTGAGTCTATAGTTGGATATTTCTCTTTGCATATTTTTCAAATTATTATTTATAGGGATAAAAATGTGAAACATTCTAAAATGACTAGGTGTATTATAATATTTCCATAGCCAAAAATACTTTACAGGTGTTTAAAATAAAACTTTTAGGGTGGACCATATAGAACTCTCTAGAACTAATAAGCCCTGAGAATTTTCTCTCTACCCCTTTTGTCTCATCAGTTTGTATTCAACATTATTCCAGACTCATGACAATAAACACATTCATGTGCAGAGCCGAGCCCCGAGTGAGAGGCCTCGTAAACAAAGCCCTTATTTGGCTAAGCTACTGCTATTGGTTGCTTCTACATCTGGTGATCTATCTGCTTTTGCTACATGGAATAAACTGCAAAAGGAAGAGCTCGTGTAGTTGCGTCTTTCTTGCTGGATGAGGAGGACCCAACACATTCAGCCTCTACTTTTTATCTACTTTTGTTGTCCTGATCCATAGAATCTTGATGGCTTTCTTCACTTCTGCATTTCTCAGGGAATAGATGATAGGATTGAGAAGGGGAGTTATCACTGTGTAGAATACAGTTACCATCTTGTCTATAGGAAGAGTGGCTGTAGGTCTCAGATAGATGAAGACACAGGGTGCAAAGAATATGACAACCACAGTGACATGGGACCCACAGGTGGACAGAGCTTTGCGCCGTCCCTCAGCACTCTGAGTTCTCAGATGGAATAAGATGACCACATAGGATGCTAAGAGGACCACAAAGCTGATCACAGATAGTGTTCCCCCATTGACAACAATCAGCAGGCCAATGTAGAAAGTGTCTGAACAGGCAAGTTTAAGCACAGGAAGCACATCACAGAAATAATGGTCAATAACATTGGGGCCACAGAAAGGCAAGCGGAAGATGAGAAGGACCTGGGCAAGGGAATGCACAAAGCCTCCCATCCATGCCATCCCCACAAGGACTGTACACACCTGTCGGTTCATGATGCTGGTGTAGTGCAGGGGCTTGCAGATGGCCACATAGCGGTCATAGGCCATCATTGTGAGCAGGAACATCTCAATGCCACCAAAGAAATGCATGAAGAAAAGCTGTGTCATGCAGCCCCATACAGTTATGGATTTCTTTTCAGCTAGGAGATCCAAGATGAGTTTGGGGGCTGTCGTGGAGGAATAGCAGATCTCCACAAAGGAGAGGGAGCTGAGGAAGAAGTACATCGGGGATCCAAGATTTCTGCTGACTGCCACAACGACCACCATGAGAAGATTTCCGAACACAATGGCCATGTACAAGAGCAGAAATATCACAAAGCAAACTCTTTGCACCTCTTGATTAGAAGAGAGTCCCAGAAAATAGAACTCAGTCACATTGTGTGTGTCAGCCATGAGTGAGCAATTTGGGTGGTATGGTCTGAAATGATATGAAAGATGAAGAGTTAGTAACATGGGGAAGGAAGAGTGTGCCTTGAAGACAGAGAGTGCAAATGGCTGGAATAGTGTGGGAAATAGCAAAGTAAAAAGCTATAGGAAAGACCACCACCAGTGTATGAAGGACTGTTAGGGACTTTGGGTTATAGCCTGCAGCCAATAGGATATCAGCAAGAATATCTATTATCTCATGAATAAGTCACTTTGAATACAGAATGTAGAATTTTGGAAACAGATCAAAGAAGGAAAGATTTATTAACAAGTTGTATTTCCTCATGAAGAAGAGGCTTCCGGGACACTGTTTTCATCTGTGTTGTGTGGCTTTCTGTTGCTTTTGAATGTTTTTAGTATTTTCTCTATAATTTTCTTTTGTTATGTCTTCCCTTGGTTTGCAGAACAAAGTTTCTCATCGTTTCATAAAGTGTTTTCAGAATAAACTGGTGTAGGTCCCTTGATGCTCAGTATCCTTTAAGGGGACCAGAGCTCACTACAGGTGTGTCCTTTGACTATATTTCTTCTCCAGTTTTTGTCCTTATTCTATCTTTGAATACTTATTGACATTTCCCATTTCCTTCACTTTAATCCACTTATTTTTCTCTACTGAGATTTCCTCCACTCTTACACTTAGAGCAATATGGCAGCAATGATCCAACATCCTTCCTCACTGCCCATCTACATAACCCCTCAGGAATTACCCAGACTCCATATTAACTAACTTCAAAACTATGCTTCCCCTTACCCCACAAGGTAGCTGAGACTGCATTAACTCAGTGTTAACTCCAGTGAGACCTGAGGTTTGGAGCCCAATGAATCTGCCCATATCAAAAAATATTTCTCCCTCACTGATCCAGACGAGTGATAAAGACATGCCCAGGGCAGAGGGAATTCAGGAAATACACCATACAGTTATAGAAATGGAGAGCCGACTTTAATTCCTAGATTATTAGAAAGTTTTCTCAGGATGCTACTTGCAGAAGAAACATTGAAAACAGCCTATGTCCTGGGTTCACATTTGGCTGTTCTCAGGTAGTAACTTCTGTAATGTCTACATCGCTCTATAAGTTTTCAGAAATGCAAGAATCAAATTGTAACCTACTGACAGCACATACCTCAGAGGAGGAGAGCAGAAAGCCTAGGGGTCCTGTTCTGTCATAAGCTAAGTTCTGGCCCTTGATGTCTTGTGTACATGAGAGATGAGAAATCTCCCTCCCTAGTTCATAGTTCCGTGAAACGTCTTAGCCTCCACTTGGGACATTCTGCAACCATAGCACTTACCACTATGAATTATATTGCCTATTGCAGTGTAAGATCCCCGAGGATAGAGTATGCCTTGCTCTTCCCTTTGTCTCCAATGCTCATGGAAGTCAAAGTTATGAAATATCATTCAACACAGGTCAGGAGAATAAGTGAATTGCTGATACCTAACTTAGTCTCTTTAGTCTGGAGTTTCGTGTATTGTAAGTGTACGGAACGAAAAGAACAAAAATTCCCTGAGGTATAATATCACACTGTATTCATTTCAGAGCCCTACTCAAAGTCTAGTACAGTATTTTTCTCAAATATCCATGCAGGCATGTTCTGGGAAATGCCTCATGTCTCACGGCACCATTCCCTTTACTTTCCATGTGGAACAAAATATCACAGCTAAATTAAGCCTGTGCCTTCAAAGCTCACACCAGAGGTGCAATCACTGCTGTTCTGAGCACAGTGATGTTTTATGTTCTAAACACACAGACATAGCCAGCTCTGTGGAAACAGCCCTGGCCCAGTTACCTGATGGAGAAGCATAGACCAGTTATGGCCCAGATTCCTGCCTCTGTGGAATCACAGCATGAGGATAGGTTTCCATGGACTTGGAAATGCGAGATCCACAGCCTTACCTTCCTGTGAATTAAGAATAAAAGCAAAGCAGATTCGTCTCTCAGAGAACCAAGAACTCAGGGAAGCTCAGCTTTAAGTTCTTGCCAAGAGAAGCCAGGGGAGAAGTCATGGCGAGAGGTGGGAAGTCCTTGGGGATCTTCATCCTCACCCCTTCCTAATTAGGAAGAACGTCTTACTGGAAGCAGGACCTCAAAGTCCCTGTGGGAAACAACTTCAGAAATCAGTGAGAAATGTGTGAAAGTAGAACTCACCCATTGTTCAGAGAGCACTTATTGTGTGGGGAGATCTCACCTCCTGCACACCAGGAACTTAGTCATGTAGCTTTATGGAAAATTACATCCGTTAAGATGGTCCAGGGAGTTTGGAACCACAGAAGTAAGAACACTACTTGTGGTGAATTAGATGTATTAGTATTTCTCAATGGGAGATGATTATGCCTGTACAGAATTTAGTAATGCTTAGGAACATTTTTCCTTTGACTAACCTGGCTGTGTGGGTTGTGGGGGTGGGTAAGGGGCGGGTGCGCAGTGCCACTGACATTAAGGAAGCAGAGGTCAGTGATACAGTAAAGTATCCTACAGTGCCTGGGATGCTCCTGTATAACAGAATATTCTAACCCAAGGAGTCCATGGACTTGTTACGATGCCCTACTATTGACAAACAAAAATGTCCCTGAAAGGATAATCATTTAAATTGGGCAATTTAAGTGTGTTTTAGGTTTCCTGTGATAAGGTTTAAAAAAAACAAAAACAAAAATGGTTTCTCTTTGTAGCCTTGGCTGGTCTGAAATTCTAAGAGATTCACCTGTTTCTGCCTCCTAAGTGCTGGGATTAGGGGTGAACACCACCATGCTTGGTGAACACAGAGGAGTTTTAGGGAAGTGAAAATGTGCTCTCATGATGGTCATATGTCATTATTCACTTGTGTATGGACATGCCTCTGTTCAACACCTAGAATAGATCAAAGTAAGTTACAGACTTCGGGTGACAATGACTGGTCTAGTGAGAGGTTTTGATAGTGGGGGTGGGGTTGAGTATACAGGCACTGGGATAGGGAACACATAGAAAATGTCTGTATTTTCTTAAATTCTGTGAACCAAAAACTGATCTAATAAAATCTGTAAAGAGAAACAAATACAGTGAGAGTAAACCAGGTATTTTAAGTTTTACTAATAATTAATAAAAAAAAACTACGAGATATCAAGATTTAAGAGATGTTTTGAAGCAATTGCTTTTGCTTATACAATGAATCAAGCACTATACTTTATAGAAAGAGGAATGCAGGGAAGAATAGTGAATAATTACATTAAAGCATGCAACAGTGAAGGGAAATTTGTACTCTAATGTGTTTACACAGTATTGGGTTTCTGTGAAAGATTTTCAGACCCAGTATTTTCTGTATTGTAGGATCTGATTAATAAGTCTAAAGAAAATAGATTTCATTTTACTTTATTTATTAATGTACTAATTTTGATTTTAGAATTTATATATATGGATGTTTTGCCTGCATGTATATCTATGTACCACATGCCTGTCTGGTGCCTGTGGAGGCCAGAAAGAGGTCATTGGATCCCATGCAACTTGAGTTACAGATGGTTGTGAGCTACCATGTGAGTGCTAAGAATGCGAGGGCAGGGAGGTGGGAGTGAGTGGGTTGGTGGGGGCACACCCTCATAGAAGTGGGGGGGGATGGGATAGGGGAGGCTTCTGGGGTCAGGGAACTGGGAAAGGGGATAACATTTGAAATGTAAATAAAGAAAATATCCAATAAAAAAAAAAAGGATTGATCCCAGGTCTTCCACAAGAGCAACAAGTATTTTTAATCTCTGAGCCATCTCTCTAGCACCAGGAAGGTAGATTTCAAAATGTGTGTCTATGATTTCTTGTTGTAGGAAACTATATCTGTTAAATGTTTGCAGTGAAAATGTTTTTCTCCAAAATGTGTCCATTGTGTTTGTTATGACAGGTTAATATTTCTAAGCTGGTGAAGATTAAGCCATTGAACATGACTTTGTTCACATGGAGAGAAACACTGGTCTTGGGAGTCAGAATACTTGAATTTGTGCCCAGGCATTGGGCCTGGTTTATGTTGTAGTGATGGCTGGTATTCTTTGGTACCTGTTTTCTCTTTTCTCCCACAATGTTTCAACCACCCAAAATTTTATCAGAGTACATGTTCACTGTAATAAAAATTAGATCACTCGGCTTCCCTTCAAGGGAGGGGATATGTACTTATTTTGTCTTTTTTTCTTTTTCTCTATAACAGGAATGCTGCCAATGTGACCTGAGGTTCAATATTCATCTTAAGCTGTGAGTGAACATGGAAATGGAAGCTATGTTATTAGGAATGGAGAAACACGATAGCGTTTCTATAGTGAATTGTTTTCTTCTTGAGTTCTATATTCTTTCACATTTTGTTCATTACAGCTAAAATCTAATCCAAGTGATTTTTTTTTTTGGTTGGGAATTTCCAGATAGTTTATGAAGTTGCTAATTTTTCATTGCAAGATAATATAGTAACATGACTTCTATATCTCAAAGGTTAAACCCCAAGAAAATTGTTTCTTTTTTCCCGTGACCCATGTCTGGCCCAAACAATTTCCAAATGATGAAGATAAATGATGTTAGCATCACTTTGATTTCCTTTGTTTACTTAGCATGCACTGCATGTTTATCACCTGCCATTTATGCAGGTTTACATGGGGTTATGGTTAGTATTCATTATCAGCTTGACTGGATATAGATTCAACTAAGAGATTTGTGAGGTACTTCCAAGTGCATCTTAAAGGCATTTCCAGAGAGGGTTAACTGAGGGGGGAAGCCTACCTTGATTGTGGGCAGTTCCACTCTATAGGCTGCTGGTGTGAGCAGAGTAAAAATGCAAAAAAGAAGCCAGCCAAGCACTGGAATTCCATGATTTCAGCTTTGTAGACCAAGAAGTACAGAACAGCCTCTGCCATATGTTTCTGCTGCCTTGATGTTCTGCCCAAGGGCATGGAGTCAAGAACCATGAATGGGCCTCTCTTGATCTGTGGACCCAGATAAGCATTTCCTCTCTTAGGTTGTTTCTGTTATGCATTCTGTCATGGTTATGTGAGAAGCAACTAACAAGAAATCCTGGTTCTAAAGAACTGGGGTCACTTCCATGACTAACCCTGACCATGTGGCCTTCATTCAGCCTTTAGGTTTAGCTTGCAGGAGGAACTTGGAAGAGTTTGAGGATGTAAGTAAAAGAAGCAAAGGGTGTTATAACCAAAGCTTTAGTGATTCTCCTGGGACTGCAGAAGACCAAAATGCACTAGAAGTGCCTAAAGACTATACTCACACAGTAAGATTTGGGATAGGAATGAGTATTCTACTGGGAATTGGAGTAGAGACCATTCATATTAGATTTGGTGAGGATTTTGTGTATATATGAAGTCTCTTTCAGAAACTCTGTGGAGGGTAGAGCTTGAAGCTGATGGTTGCATTGATCTGGTAGAGGAAATATTAAGGCAGTCCAGCACACAGCCTGGCAAGGTATTATTGCTAGTTGCTTTTAGCAAGTTCTTGTGAGAATTGGGAGTAAAAATTGAATTGAAAGCAAGAGTTGAAAAACATTGCAGTTTGATCAGAAAAAGCTAGTGTAAAGCCATGGCTAAGAAAGTCTTTGTTTCCAGAGTGGTTTTTACCAGTTTGCAGTCCCACCAGCAGTGGAGGAGTGTTCCTCTTTCTCCACATCCCCGCCAGCATCGGCTGTCACCTGCACTTTTGATCTTAGCTATTCTGATTGGTGGGAGGTGGAATCTCAGGGTCGTTTTGATTTGCATTTCCACGATCACTAAGGATGTTGAACACTTTTGTTTGTTTGTTTTAAAGATTTTTTCTTATTTATTTATTTCCTTTAAATTTTTTTTTTAAATTTAAATTTTCATTCCAGTCATTGCCCTGCCTCAGTCCCCTCCCCCAAATTCCTCATCCCATTCCTTCTCTCCCTTGCCTCTGAGAGGGTACTCTCCCCACTTCTCCATCAGTCCTTCCCTTTCCCTGAAGCCTCAAGGCTCTCAAGGATTAAGTGCATTTTCTCCCACTTTTGCCAGACCTGGTAGATTTCTGCTACATACCAGGGATCTGGCACAATGAAGGATCTTGGATCAGCCTGTGTATGCTCCTGGTTGGTGGCTCAGTCTCTGGGAGCTGCCAGGGGTCTGGGTTAGTTGAGACTGCTGGTCTTCCTATGGGGTCACTCTCCCTTTCAGCTTCTTCAGTCCTTTCCTTAATTCAACCATAGGGGTCCCTAACTTCAGTTCAATGGTTGGGTGTAAGTATCTGCTTCTATCTCAGTCCGAGCAGAGTGTTAGAGCCTCTCTGAGGACAGCCATGTGAAGCTCCCGTCTGTAAGCACATCATAAGGGTCAGGCCTTGGTGCCCCCTCTACCCCCACCATGAGATCGATTCCAAGTTGGGCCAGTCATTGGACCTCCTTTCCTCCAGTCTCTTCTCCATTTTTATCCCTGCAGTTCTTTCAGTCTGGGACAATTCTGGCTCAGGAATTTTGACTCTGGATTAGTAACCCTGTCTTTCCACTGGAGGCCCTGTCTATCTACTGGAGGTGGATTCTTTGGGTTCCCTTTCCCTAATGTTGGGCATTTGGCTATGGTCATCCCCAATGAGTCCTGAGGGTGTCTCACCTCCTGAGTCTCTGGTACTCTCTGGAGGGACCTCCACTTCTGAGGCTGCTTATTTCTGCTTATTCTCTTGGCCCTCTGGACTTCTCTCCTGCCCTTCCCCCCATATCTGATCTTGTTCTTTTCCTCTCCTCCTCCCCTCTACCATCCAGGTCCCTCCCTCCCTCTACCTCCCATAATTCTTTCTTTCCTCCTACTAAGTGGGGTTGAAACCTCCTCACTTGGGCATTTCTGCTTGTTATACATTTTCACGGTCTGTAGGTTATATCCTAGGTATTCTGTATTTATTTTTGCTAATATCTACTTATTAGTGAGGACATACCATGCATGTTATTTTGGGTCTGAGTTACCTCACTCAGGATGATGTTTTCTAGTTCCATTCATTTGCCTGAAAAATTCATGATGTCCTCATTTTTAATGCAGAATAGTATTCCATTGTGTAAATGAACCACATTTTCTGTATCCATTCTTCTGTTGAGGGACATCTGGGTTGTTTCCAGCTTCTAACTATTACAAATAAGGCTGCTATGCATATACTGCTAGAGCTATGAGTCCCATCATGTGTACTCTTTGGTTGGTGGTTTAGTCCCTGGGAGCTTTGAGGGTACTAGTTAGTTCATATTGTTGTTCGTCCTAAGGGGCTGCAAACTCTTCAGCTCCTTGGGTCCTTTCTCTAGATGGCCTAGTTGGTCATCAAGAGCAGGAGAGGCCCTTGGCCCTGTGAAGGTTCTATGCCCTAGTGTAGGGAAATTCAAGGGCCAGGAAGTGGGAGAGAGTGGGTTGGTGAGCAGGGGGAGGGAGGAGGGAACAGGGTTTTTTTGTTTGTTTGTTTTATTTTTTTCTTTTTTTCAGAGGGGAAACTGGGAAAGGAGATATCATATGATATGCTAATAAAGAAAATATCTAATGAAAAAAAGAAAAAAAGAAAAAAAAAAAACAAATAAGGCTGCTATGCACATAGTGAAGCACATGTCTTTGTGGTATGTTGGAACATCTTTTGAGTATATGCCCATGAGTGGTATGGCTGGGTCTTCAGGTAGAATTATTCCCAATTTCCTAAGGAACCACCAAATTGATTTCAATAGTGGTCGTATCAGTTTGTAATCCTACCAACAATGGAAGAGTATTTCTCTTTTTCCACAACCTCACCAGCATCTGCTGTCACCTGAGTTTTTTATCCTAGCCATTCTGATTGGTGTGCTGTGGAATCCCAGGGTTGTTTTGATTTGCATTTCCCTGATAACTAAGGATATTGAGCATTTCTTTAAGTGCTTCTCTACCAGTCAAGATTTCCCTGTTGAGAATTCTCTATTTAGCTCTGTACCTATTTTTAAAATTAGGTTATTTAGTTTTTGAAGTCTATTTTCTTGAATTCTTCATATATTTTGGATATGAACCCTCGGTTGGATGTAGGATTAATATAGATCTTTTCCCAGTCTGTATGTTGTTTTTGTCCTATTGATAGGGTTCTTTGCCTAACAGAAAGAAGCTTTTTAGTTTCATGAGCTCTCATGTATCAATTGTTGATCTTAGAGCCTGAGCCATTAGTGTTTTGTTCATGAAAATTTCCCCTATGCCAATGTGTTTGAGGGTATTTCCCACTCTCTTTTCTATTAGACTCAGTGTATTTGGTTTGATGTGGGGCAGGTCTTGTCCCTGATATTAGTGGGATTGCTTCAAGTTTCTCTCCATTTAATATGATGTTGGGTGTTGGTTTGCTGTATATTGCTTTTATTATGTTTAGGTGTGTGCCATGAGTTCTTGATCTCTCTAGAACATGAAGTAGGGGTTGTATTTTTCAAAGGCTTTTTCAGCATCTAGTGAGACGATCATTGATTTTTTTCTTTGACTTTGTTTTTATAGTGGATTATATTGAAACCTTCCTGCATCCCTGGGATAAAATCCACTTGATTGTGGTGAGTGATGTTTTTGATGTGTTCTTGGATTCTGTTTGTGAGAATTTTATTGAGTATTTTCGCATCAATATTCATAAGTGAAATTGGTCTGATGTTCTCTTTCTTTGGTCTTTGCATGGTTTAAGTATCAGAGTAACTATAGCTTCATAGAATGAGTTAGGTAGTGTTCCTTCTGCTTCTATTTTGTGGAATAGTTTAAGGAGTATTGGTATTAGCTCTTCTTTGAAGGTTTGGTAGAATTCTGTACTAAAGCTATTTGGCCGTGGGCTTTTTTTGTTTGGAGGTTGTAAATGACTGCTTCTATTTCCTTAGAGGTTATGGGAGTGTTTAAATAGTTTACCTGATCTTGATTTAACTTTGATAAGTGATATCTGTCTAGAAAATTATCCATTTAATCTAAACTTTCCAGTTTTGTTGAGTATATAGGCTTTGTAGTAAGATATGATGGTTTTTTGAATTTCTTCAGTTTACTGTTATGTTTTCCTTTTATTTCTGATTGCATTAACTTGTATGCTGTCTCTGTTCCCTTGAGTTAGTTCTGCTAAGGGTTTATCTATGCTGTTGGTTTTCTCAAAGAACCATCTCTTGGTTTGGTTGGTTCTTTGTACTATTATCTTTTTTCTTAGTTGGTTGATTTCAGCCCTGAGTTTGATTATTTCCTGCCATCTATTCATCTTGGGTGTGTTTGTTTCTTTTTGTTTCAGAGCTTCCAGTGTGCTGTTAAATTCCTAGCATAAAATCTCTTCAATTTCTTTATGAAGATACTTAGTGCTATGAAACTTCCTCTTAACACTGCTTTAATTCCATCTCTGAAGTCTGTGTATGCTGTGCCTTAATTTTCATTAAATTCTAGAAAGTCTTTATTTCTTTATTTCTTCCCTGACCAAGTTATCACTGAGTAGAGAATTGTTCAGTTTCCATGAATATGTGGGCTTTCTGTTGTTTTTGTTGTTATTGAAGTCCAGCCTTAGTCAGGGGTGATCTGATAGAATGCATGAGATTATTTCAATCTTCTTATATCTGTTGAGGCTTGTTTTGTGACCAATTAGATGGTCAATTTTGAAGAAGGTTCTATTACATGCTGAGAAGAAGGTATATTCTTTTTGTTTTGAGGTGCAATGTTCTGTAGATATCTGTTAATTCTATTTGGTTCATAACTTCTGTTAGTTTACCTATGTCTCTGTTTAGTTTTTGTTTCCATGATTTGTCCATTGGTGAGAATGGGGTGTTGAACTCTCCCACTATTATTGTGTGAGGTTCAATGTGTGTTTTGAGCTTTAGTAAAGTTTCTTTTAAAAATGTTTGTGACCTTGCATTTGAGGTATAGATGTTCAGAATTGTGACTTTATCTTGGTGGATTTTTCCTTTGATGAATATAAAGTGGATAGTAGAATGGCAACTCCAGCTTGTTTCTTGGGACTGTTTGCTTGGAAAACTTTTTTTCCAGCACTTTACTGTGAGTTAGTATTTATCTTTGTTGCTGAGGTGTATTTCTTGTATGTAGCAAAATGATGCATCCTGTTTATGTTTCTATTCTGTTAATCTGTGTCTTTTTATTGGGGAACTAAGTCCATTGATATTCAGAGATATTAAAGACCAATGATTGTTAGTTCCTGTTGTTTTTGGTATTGGAGGTGGTAGTATGTGTGTCTGATTCTCTTTTGGTTTTTCTGTGAGATGATGAATTTCCTGTGTTTTCTTGGGTATAGTTACCCTCCTTGTACTGAAGTTTTGCTCCTAGTATCCTCTGTAGGGCTGGATTAGTAGAAATATATTGTTTAAATTTGATTTTGTCATGGAATATCTTGGTGATTGAGTGTTTTGCTGGGTATAGTAGCCTGGGCTGGTGTCTATGGTCTCTTAGGTTCTACATCATATCTGTTCAAGTTCTGGGTTTTAGTGTCTCTTTTGAGAAGTATGGTGTAATTCTGATAAGTCTGCCTTTGTATGTTATTTGGTCTTTCCACCTGTAGTTTTTAATATTCTTTCTTTGTTCTGAACATTTAGTGTTTTGATTATTATGTGGCAGGAGGATTTTCTTTTCTGGTCCAATCTATTTTGTGTTCTGTCAGCCTCCTGTGTGTTTAAGGTTATCTCTTTCTTTAAGCTATAATTTTGTTGAAGATGTTTCTGGCCATTTGAACTAGGAATCTTTACCCTCTTATTTTTTTTATTATTAGATTCCGTCTTCTCATTGTGTTCCAAATTTCCTGGATGTTTTGGGTTAGGGACCCTTTATACTTTGTATTTTCTTTGATTGTTGTGTCAATATCTTCTATGCCTTAGATTCTCTTCCATCTCTTCTTTTGGTGATGCTTACATCTGTAGCTCTTGATTTCTTTCCTAGTATTTCCATCTCCAGGGAAATACTCCATTTGTGATTTCTTTATTGTTTCTGTTTCTATTTTTAGGTCTTGGACCATTTTGTTCAATTCCTTCACTTGCTTGATTGTGTTTTCCTGCATATTTTTAAGGAATTTATTAGTTTCCTCTTTAAGGGCTTCTACCTATTTGCCTGTGTTTTCCTGTATTTCTTTAAGGGAGTTATTTATATCCTTCTAAAAGGCCTCTATCATTATCATTAGATAAGATTAATATCTTGCTCTTCAGGTGTGTTAGGGTAGTCAAGGCTTGCCATGGTGGAGCAACTGGGTTCTGATGGTGCCAAATTGGCTTCCGTTGTTTATGTTTTTGCACTTGCATTTCACCACCTGGGTATCTCTGGTGATAACTAAGCCTGGGTGTCTCAGACTGAAGCAGGCCTTCTTGTAGGCAGGTAGAACCGTGCAATCTGTAGGCAGTGCTGTCTTTGTTTAGGGAGGCTTCCTGTGCCCCTGGTTTGATCAGGCTTCCTGTGTGCCTGTGTCCCTGCTTAGGGCAGACCCCCTGGGAGACAGGCAGTCTTTGGGGTAAGGGGCAGGCATGTAGATCTGCCAAGGGTTCAAGTGGAAGTGTAGATTGGAAGGGAGATGGGACTCAAGCAGATTGGAGGCAGATCCCTTGTCTGCTGGGCTCTGTGGGGTTACCAGCTGGTGTGGGTATTGGAACAGGGGGTTGTCTCACCTTTGTTCCTGGTTAGGGCAGACCTCCTGGGAGACAGATAGACTGTGAGCTCTGGGGGTGGGTTGGGGGCAGGCAAGCCGATCTGCCACAGGTTCAGGTGGAGGTGCAGACTGGAAGGGGGGTTCTGAAGTGATTCTTAAAAATATAAACATTGTACATGAATGTGAGAATTGAAGATTCAATGGAGACAATCTATGCTATTAATTTATATAGGAGCAGAAATAGGAAACTAGAAGTGAGGAGGTAAAAGTGGGATGTTATAAGCCAGTTTACTGCTAAATGAGTTCGTTTTCAGGTCCTGGCTTCCAGCCCTGTTTCTCTTATGTGTTATTTTTGAATTTATATTTAGTAGACAAGTCTGAGCAAAAATGTGTCTTATAGGGCTGATTTTCTTCTTTCTTCTTTGGCTTTCCAATTATTAAGAGAAAGAGCTTCATGCAAAAGTTACTAAAGCAGTTGTGATTAATTTGAAATCTTCTCTTTGAGTCACAGCTTTGTCAGAAAGTTTCCCTCTGGAGAAAAGAAATTCCATGGGGGAAGTTTTCCCCTTGATTATAGCCTGTGAGTTAATTTATTTTAAAGAATTCAAGGACCTCAGTTTTTAGTCACAACCTTTGGACAAGGAATGAGTGGGTAGGTTTTCTTGTCAAAAGAAAAAAAATTAAAAATGTTTATTTTTGCTGCTTTTTATGCCTGTAATTATTCTTTCATTCAAATGTTAACCTTCATGTCAATACCCTAGATTTTCCCTTTATTTTGTGATTTGCTTTAGAGATCAGTTACACTGCCTTCTAAAGGCTACTAGGAATGTCGGTGAATTCTTCTTGGAGACAAGGTGAGACTCTTGAATTGCAATGACAACCACCACCCAGTATAATCAAAAATCTCAATGCTATTGAGACTGCTTTTTTTTTTTTTTTGACTTAGTGCATGATCATTTAAAGATGATCCCAGGAAGCCAATTCATGTCTCCCAGCCCTTTTCACTTCATTCACAAAGAGAAATAATTAGGAGATGTCCCTCTAAGTCAACTACATTATTTTCTCATGGCTAAACTGAGGATGTCCAGTACTTGGCTCACTGGGGTGTTCAAAAGGAATCTGTTGGGCAGAGATCCCATTTAAGGGACCTGCTTGCTCAAGGACCAGAATTCACAGGCTAGTCATTGTTCTGTTCCAGCCTAATTTTCCCAAACCCAATCTTCTCCTTGAGTCATGTTGTATTCCAGCAGCGACTAACTTCATGTTGGGTTGGAGACAATTTTAGTTTATTTAAAATCTGGTCTCATTCCTTCTTGCAAGATAAAGAAAGAAGACAGCATCTCTTTTGACATGAAGCTAGGTAAAGTGACTAGAAATAAAGTACCAAGTTTCTCAGAAGCCACAGTGGGTTGAACCACCTTATTTTCCCTTTAGACTCACAAGGGCTCATTTGTACAAAGTGGCTAGCTACATTTGATGATATTGGGAGTGGTGAACTTAATTAATCTGGTAATTTTTATCCGTTGAAAAATTTAGCATGAAATTGATGATTTAAAAGTCCTCTTAAAGTTTAATAATACATGGCTGACTAAAAGCAAAAACAAAAACAAAAACAAATAAACAATCAAAAAACAAAAAACAAAAAACCCAAAAATGTCCTCTTAAGCTTTTAGATTATGTGAGTTACTCTTTTGGAATGACCAAGTAAGAGCCCATAATTGGATGAGAAATTGACTTCTTCACTCTGAGGTAAAGGAGTCTCTTTAACAGAAAGAGCTGTCAGAGTGTACTGAATAAGGCCTTAACTCTAATGCCTTCCCAAATTCAATATGCACTGTAAATTATAACTATTCCACAATGAAAGCCTGAAAAACTGGTTCTGAATCTTAGAATTCACTACTTTTTGTTTTAGTGTGTTCAAGTAAGAGTATTTTTGAATATTCATTTTTTAGCTACAAAAGTAAATAAATTAAAATAATATAAAGTATAGAATGCTAATATATAATGCTTAACTAGATTTTGTTGACTAAATAAATGATTCATACATATGTTATAAGTTATTTTAAATTATCTAAAATACTATAAATATCATGAATTTGTGTTAAAATTATTTTTTAAAAACAGGATTGCCTGATGTCCAGCACACTTGAACTGAACTCATGGCTACTGTAAATGTGACTGAGTTGATCATTGCTGGCCTTTTCCAGGATCCAGAGGTGCAGAAGGTGTGCTTTGTGCTGTTCCTTCCTGTGTACCTGGCCACAGTGTTGGGCAACGGCCTCATTGTTGTGACAATTAGTGTCAGTAAGAGTCTGAATTCTCCCATGTACATCTTCCTCAGCTCCTTGTCCCTGGTGGAGATCTGCTACTCCTCTACTGTTGTCCCTAAGTTCATCACTGACTTACTTGCGAAGGTTAAAACCATCTCTCTGAAGGGCTGTCTGACTCAGATATTCTTCTTCCATTTATTGGGGGTGGCCGAGATTCTCCTGCTTGTGGTGATGGCCTATGACAGATACGTGGCCATCTGCAAACCTCTTCATTACATGAACATCATGAGTCATCAAGTGTGTCACATGCTGGTGGCTGGTTCCTGGCTGGGGGGCCTCATTCACTCCATAATCCAGATCCTCATCACCATTCCATTGCCCTTCTGTGGTCCCAATGTGATTGACCACTACTTCTGTGACCTGCAGCCATTATTTAAGCTTGCCTGCACTGACACTTTTATGGAGGGGGTTATTGTGATGGCCAACAGTGGTCTAATCTCTATAATCTCTCTCTTCATCTTGGGGTCCTCCTATGCTATTATCCTAATCAGTTTAAGGAAGCATTCTGCAGAGGGGAGACGCAAGGCCCTTTCCACCTGTGCCTCTCACATCACGGTGGTCATCTTGTTCTTTGGACCTGCCACCTTCCTTTATCTCCGACCCTCCTCCACCTTCACTGAAGATAAACTTGTGGCTGTGTTCTACAGTCATTACCCCCATGCTGAACCCTATCATCTATACATTTAGAAATGCAGAGGTGAAAAATGCCATAAAGAAGTTGTGGGACAAAAGGAACCCAGAGACAGAGTGAAAAGAGCAAGAAGCCATGGGAAAGGATTTCAAGAGTTAGTCTGTTGTTGATGTGGATTTTGCTGTTTCGGTTCATAGTCAAATATAAGAGTAATAAGATGAGCATAGTTCTTCTACTGCTGCACCTTTTTAGTAACCAAAATGCTCCAGGGGCAGAGGTCAGATAGTCTCTCTGACATACTGGATTTGATTGGGTGCATAGTTTCTTGGGTTGTGCAAAGTTACTTAAGGTCTGGGTAATCTGAAGGTTCAAAACAAGTGTAAATGTAGAGATCATTTAGAAACATGCTTGTATATTTCTTTAATACATGGTAATATTTTCTAATATAGTATAAAGAATATTTTAATATTTGTATACAATATGTAATAATCATTTTACAGTCATAGACCTATCATTATCTCACAGAGTTAGTATTTCTTTTAGTTGAGAAAAGTCAACATTCTTTTAAGTAACTATTTTGAAATATTTACCAGTCATGGTTGACTTTCTCTGTTATAAAGCATTTGGAATTATTTTTCTTATCCATCTGCTGGAGGTTTAAATTGCTTCTACCTTTCCTTTCATTTCACTTGTTCATAAGTAACTTACATTTTATCAAAAAGGAAACCTACCAAAGATATTAGCAGGAATTATTTGGTGATGCAGTTATGAATTTTTCATAAGTAACATATTTTATTTAAAAAAGTAAATCAACCTTAGGTATTATCAGGAGTTATGGGTAATGTAGTTATGGATTTTTCTTCTTCTAATTTCGATATAAACATGTTGTTGAGAATTATACTCAGGGACATTTTTATTCTGATTGGCTGTTAGATTCTAATATTGGTGACCATTTGATGTCAGCTACTAGAAAGGACAATTTTACTTCTTGTGTTTCACTGGCACCAAAGAGTTCCTTTGGGCTCTCTCACAATATCCAACATTTGTAAATCAAAGTACTACCAAAATGACAACATTCTGTTTATAAATTAGGAAATAAGTCAAATGTTTTCACAAAAAGTAAGTGATGTTAAGCCTCTGAGATATTAAAAATAAGCATGTTAGAAATGCTTATTGTGTTAACTTGAAGCATGAAGGATAGAGTCATGCTGTTTGAATTTCAAATCTCTGTCCCTTTATTAGAAGTGACCATGCCATGGGTATTTCTTCTAATGGCTATTGTTATTTTTTCTTCTTCAGTAAAGGGAGATAAAAGAGTCCATGTCCATCTACACTGTTATATCTTGCAGAATCTCTTCAATGTTCCACTGTCTCTCCTCATTGTGAATAGTTTTGAGTATGTCTTACAATTGATGTTGCTGGCTTTGAAATTGTATAGAACTGCATTTTTCGTATATATTCACCCAACTTTTGTCAAGTGTGTGACATGTTGGAGGGGGCTGTGTTCACATCAAGTGTCATTTGGGCTCAGAATTTATATATAATAGCAATTTGTGGCTGCAGGACAAGGTATGAACAAATTTGTAAGCTGATGCAAACATTGTCTGCCTCTGCTAAAAGTATGTATATATTTAAAGTATTTAGTGTCATTAAACTTTGAAAAATTTTGAACTGAATTTTGAGTTTTTAAATTTGCATAGGTACACATTGTTAGTGACTGTGAAACTTGGTAGCATAAGTATGTTTTTGTTCTTCAAACCTGTAGATGTCTTAGTCTTAAAGGTGAGACTTTTAACCCAATTCCTTGGTGTCTATAAAGCCACTTCCTCCAATACCAGGCTTTCACTAACCAGCTAGCTCTTTATCTCACCTTCATATATCCATTGTAAACACCCCAAATTCCCACACAAGTGTTGAGGTGTCTGGAGAGAAGAGTATTGACAGCAGTCATAGGCCATGCTCAAGTAACAGTCCAAAGAAATATCAAAATGACACCATTCTATTTATTAATTAGGAAATAAGTCAAATGTTTTCACAAAGTAAAAGTGATGTTAAGTCAATGAAATGTTAAAAATAAGCAATGTTAGAAATGCTTATTGTCTTAACTTGAAGAATGAAGGACAGGCTGGTTTTTTATCTAAGAAGGCACTTAAAGTCTATGTAATTTCCTGCTTCATGATCACTTGTTTACAGAAGGACTACACAGAGCTAGGGATTTTGCTGATTTGTTGAATGAATGAGTGGATGGATATTATGTTTCAGAGGCAATTCTTGAGTATTCAGTGGTTATGACCACTATCATTATAGAAAGGCAGAACTACAGAGAGACCAAGTGATTTTATAAATGCACACTGTACATAAATATTCAAATGTGAGAATGAGAAGGTAAAGTGAAGATAATGTAAATTAACACTTAATTTTTTTGGTGAAAGTGGCAACAGGAGAGCTGGAAGTTGGTATGAGATAGCCCGTCCTCAGTTGTATATTTAATCAGTAGCTAATCAAAACCTAGTGCCTAGGAACTTTCTTTTCCTTAATAAAATATGATATTTACTTCAGCCAGAACTCTGTAAAGCAATATTGAAATAGTGCTAATATAATTGCAAAATATTTATAAACATTCCCCAAGTCATTGTTTATTTGGCTAAGTTTTCCTATAGGGAAAAGAAATTCCATAGGGAAGATGGTTTCTTGATTATATACATGGATGCATTTGTCACAAATAATCCCAGTATGTGAGCATTTAATCATAATCCTTGAATACTGCGTGGATGCATAGGACTGCTACATCGACAAGATATTTTTTAATCTCTGAATATTCTATTCTCATTTCTATTTATAGCCTAAATGTTATACATCTAAACATTATTTCTGATACATATGTCCTATAATTTTCTTGCCTTGCAATTTGCCCCAGTCGTCAACCTTGCTTTTAAATACTCCATAGGTGACTGACTTAGGGACCAGATCTAAGCCTTGACAGACAGGGCCATTTCCACCTTATACCTCAAAGCCTAATGCATTAGAGAGAATACTGATTAGGCTGTGGCTTTGGGAAATCAATTCACCTCTCCCAGACTCTTCCCTTTTCTTGTATGTTCCAGAATTAGAATTATTTTGAATTATTCTCCAAATTGTTGAGGGTGATGCTCCTAGGGTGGTTAGCTGAGTGAGACCTGGATTTGGATCTCAGTGGGAAATCTTCTTGATGGTGGCATTAGTCAAGAGACTTCATTTATTGAAGAAATCAGACTCTGTAAGGAGGAATCTGTTACTCCTTCCTTTTTAGTCTCCCCTCCGCCCCCCTGAGCACAGCTTCTCCTTTGAGCCATGGTCTGTTTCACTGGAACAGAGAATTTTATGGTGAATTAGAGACAGTTTATTTATGTGATCCGATTCCTTTCTCCAAGGCAGAGCAGGAGCACACCAGCTCTTCTGACTTGAAGGTAGGTAAAATGACTAGAATTAAGGCACCAAATCCATGGGTCACTATAAATATAAGTTAACTCATTTTTCTCTATCTCTGTCTTTATAGACTTTCATGTTTATTTGAAGAGTCTACCCTTGGTTTCCATGCTTATTGATGAGCCATTCATTGCAGGAAAAGAGGGGGAATTTATCAATTGCTAAATAGGTGGGAGTAGGGGAGAGAGAGAGAGAGAGAGAGAGAGAGAGAGAGAGAGAGAGAGAGAGAGAGATGACAAATAGGAGGAGGAGAGGAGCAGGTCAGGATAAAAAGATATGTTATAAAAAAAAAGATATGTTATCAGATATTATTTTACTGATGGTGGATACAGCCTGGAAACAAAGTACCCTGAATAATTTTTTCCTAACTCTGAGTGATGTCTCAAATTGGTATAGTAAATTAAAGTGCTTGTATAGATACTTGCATTTCTTTAGTGAATCAGTAAGTGATGTTCAGCCTCAGACAAGAGGCACTGCTTTTCTAGGTAAATAAATATACCCATGACTTCTTACAACTATTACAGTAAATTTGAACTCCTTTTTTGTATTATGTTTATACTACTAATGATGCGTGATTCGGGTAAAATGTACAGGTGCAGTGGTTACATTATATTTTAATCATATTCTTTCTCAGCCCCTTACTACTCTCAAATCCCCCTCTTTCTACCCACCTAAGTTCATGTTCTTTTTCTTATTAAAAAAATCTACTAACCAACCAAACAACAATGGTAACAAACTCATCAATCCCCCCCAAAAACCCTACCATAACAACCCCATGTCCCAAAAATACCCACTGAAAAACTGAGTTTGTTTTTTTGTGGGCCAATTACTTCTTGCCATGAAGCACGTACTGGAATGCACTTGATATACTCAGTATCATTAAATGGGAGAAAACGGATTTTTCCCTTTCCTAGCAGTTATCAATGAAGCATAGCTTTTTGGTTAGGATTGGGACTTTCAGCCCCTTCCTGCTCTCTATACTGCGATTTTGTCTGGCTTGGCCCTGTGCAGGTCTTGTGCACACTGACGGTTTCTCTGAGTTCAGATGGACATCAACCCTATTGTGTCTGGAAACATAACATTTTCCCTTTCATCAGCTCTGTGTTTTCTGTATTCAATCCTCTCTCTGTTGCTCCCACTCACCTGTTCCCATTTAGATATTGGAAAATTTCTGTCTCTTTATAATGACTCTCAATAGACTCAGTAGTAGATGGTGGGAATGTGGAAATTTTAGTTCGTTCAATACTCTCAGAGATGTGAACATTTGTTGGAGAAACATTTATTTCTTTTTTATTATTTTATTACCTCCCATATGTTGTCCTTCCTCCTGGTCCAGAGTTCTAACCCCTCTCTCCCCTCCTCTTCACCTCTCTGAGAAGGTGCCCTCTCCATATCCTCCTACCTTGGGGCATCACATCTCTACAGAATTGGGTGCATCCTCTCCTACTGAGACCAAACAAGGCAGCCCTGTTGGGGAACAGATTCCACAGTCAGGCTACAGCTTTAGAGAGATTCTCTGCTCCAGTTGTTGGGAGGCTTAGTTACATGGAGACTTAGTTTCACGTCTGCTACGTATGTGTAGAGAGGCCTCCTTCTAGCCTGTGTATGTTCTTTGGTTGTTGCCTCAAACTCTGAGAGAGCTCCCAGGGGTCCAGATTAGTTGATTGTGTTGGTCTTCCTGTGGGACTCCTAACCCCTTCAGGGCCTTCAATCCTTCCTTCAACTCTACCATAAGAGTTCTCGACCTCTGTCCAATGTCAGGCTGTGGTCTCTGCATCTGTTTCAGACAACTGCTGGATAGAGCTTTTTAGAGGACAGTTAATGCTAAGTTCCTGTCTACAAGCATAACAAAGTATCATTAATAATGTCAAAGATTAGTTAATGCCCATGGGATGCATTTTGAGTGGGCCAGTTATTGGTTGGCCGTTCCTTCAGTCTCTACTTCATCTTTGTCTTTGCATTTCTTTTCTTTCTTTTTTTTTTTTAAAGATTTATTTTATTTATTTTATGTGTATGAGTACACTGTAGCTGTACAGATGGCCATGAGCTATCATGTGTGTGGCTGCTGGGAACTGAACTCAGGACCTCTGCTGGCCCCGCTCGCTCCGGCTTAATTCACTGTAGCTGTCTTCAGATGCACCAGAAGAGGGCGTCCAGTCTCATTACGGGTGGCTGTGAGCCACCATGTGGTTGCTGGGATCCGAACTCAGGACCTTCGGAAGAGCAGTCCGTGCTCTTACCCGCTGAGCCATCTCTCCAGTCCCTGCATTTCTTTTAGACAGGAAAATTTTGACGTTGGATGTTTTGTGGATGGGTTGGTGTCCTTATCTCTCCACTCAAGGTCCTGCCTGGCTACAGGAGGTGGCATCTTCAGGTTCCATATCCCCAAGGCAATGAGTCACAGCTAAGGTCACTCCCAATGTTTCTTGGGTGTCTCCCTTATCCCAGGTTGATGTCTCAGTTGCAGATTTGCATTCATTCTCATGGCTGTCTCTCCTGTCCCTCCCCACACCTGATCCTGATATCCCCATTTACCCTCTATTCCCTCCCACCTCTAGTTTCCTCTCTCCATTTGGCTCTTATAACTATTTTATTCCCCCTTCTAAGTGAGAGTCAAGCATCCTCATTTGGGCCTTCCTTCTTATTTAAGTTCTTTGGGTCTGTGGAATATAGCATGGGTATCCTGTATTTTATGGCTAGTATCCACTTATAAGTGAGTACATACCATGCATGTCTTTTTGGTACTGGGTTACCTCAATCAGGATGATATTTTTAAGTCCCATCCATTTGCCTGAAAATTCGTGATGTCTTTGTTTTTAATAGCTGAATAGTATTGCACTATGTAGATGTATCACATTTTCTTTATTCATTCTTTGGTTGAGGGACATCTGGGTTGTTTTCAGTTTCTGGTGATTATGAATAAAGCTGCTATGAACATAATGGAGCATGTGTCCTTTTGGTATGGTGGAGCATCTTTTGGGTATAGCTGTGTCTTCAGGTAGACCTATTTCCAATTTTCTGAAGAACTGACAAATTGTTTTCCAGAGTGGTTGTACAAGTTTGTATTCTGACCAACAATTGAGGAATGTTCTCCTTTCTTCACATCTTTGACAGCATGTACTATCTCTTGATTTTTGATCTTAGTCATTCCGACTTAAATAAGGTAGAACTCAAGGTCATTTTGTGTTTCCCTGATGACTAAGGATTTTGAGAATTTCTTTATGTGCTTCTCAACTATTCGAGATTCCTCTGTTGACAGTTATATTTACCTCTATAGCCCATTTTTAAATTGGGTTATTTGATATTTTGGAGTCTAAGTTCTTGAGTTCTTTATATATTTTGGACATTAGACCTCTCTTAGATGTAAGGTTAGTTAAGATCTTTTCCAATCTGTGCCTGTAGGCTTCTCTTTTGTCCTATTGACAGTGTCCTTTTCCTTACAAAAGCTTTTTAGTTTCATGAAGTCTCATTTGTTAATTATTGATCTTAGAACCTGAGCCATTGGTATTCTGTTCATGAAATTGTCTCCTGTACCAATGCATTCAAGGCTATTTTCCAATTGCTTTTCTATGAGATTTAGTGTATCTGGTTTTATGTTGAGGTACTTGATCCACTTGGAATTGAGTTTTGTCAAGAGTAATGAATATGAATCTATTTGCATTCTCCTAACATGCAGATTGCCAGTTAGCCCAGCACCATTTGTTGGAGGTGTTTTTTTTTTTTTTTTTTTTTTTTTTTTTTTTTTTTTTTTTTTTTTTTTTTTTTTTTTTTTTTTTTTTTTTTTTTTGTGCATTGTATGGTTTTGGCTTCTTTGTCAAAAATCAAGTATCCATAGGTGTGTGGGTTTATTTTTGTGTCTTTGATTCAATTCTATTGATCAACCTGTCAGTTTTTATTACTATTGCTCTGTAGTTCAGCTTGAGGTTAGGGATGGTGATTCCTCCAGAAGTTCTTTTATCGTTTAGGGTTGTTTGGGCTATCCTGGGATTTTTGTTTTTCCATATGAATTTGAGAATTACTCTTTCAAGGTCTGTAAAAAATTGTGTTAAAATTTTGATGGGGATTGCATTGAACCTGTAGATTGCTTTTGGTAAGATGGTTATTTTAACTTTGTCAATTCTATCAATCCATGAGCGTGGGAGATCTTTCCACCTTCTGATATCTTCTTCAGTTTCTTTTTTCAGGTACATACACATCTTCCATGTGGTTAGAGTGACTCCAAGATATTTTATATAATTTGTGGCTATTGTGAAGGGTATTGTTGCCCCAATTTCTTTCTCAGTTTGTTGTATAAAGAAGGGCTCCTGATTTCTTTGAGTTAATTCTATATTCAGCCACTTTGTTGAAGATGCTTTTGAGCTGTAGGAGTTCTCTGGTAGAATTTTGGGGATTGTTTATATATATATATATATATATATATATATGTATATACATATATATAAACATATATATATGATAGTATATATGTACTAAACATACATATATGTTTATATATATATACTATCATATCACAAACATATATATATGTATATATATACTATCATATCACCTGTGGATAGTGATACTTTGACTTCTTTCTTTCTAATTAGTACCTCCTTGATCTTGATTTGATCTTCTCGATTTTCTTCTTATTGACTTAACTAGAACTTTAACTACTGTATTGAATAGGGAGGGAGTGGGCAGACTTGTCTTACTCTTGATTTGAGTGGGATTGCTTCAAGTTTCTTTCCATTTAATTTGATGTTGGCTATTGGCTTGCAGTATGTTTCTTTTTTATGTTTAGGTTTGTGTCATGAATTGCTAATCTCTCTAAGACTTTTAACATGAAGGGATATTGTATTTTGTCAAAGGCTTTTTTAGTATCTAATGAGATGAACATATGTTTCTTCTTTCTGTCAGTTTGTTCATATAGTGGACTATGTTGATGGCTTTTCATATATTCAACCATCCCTGCATCCCTGGGAAGAAACTTACTTGATTGTGGTGAATGATGGTTTTGATGTGTTCTTAGAATCAGTTTGTGAGGATTTTATTGAGTATTTTTATGTCAATGTTCATTAGTGGAATTGGTGTGAAGTTCTTTTTCTTTGTTGAGTGTTTGTGTGGTTTATGTATCAGGGTAACTGTGGCTTCATAGAATGAATTGGGTAGTGTTCCTTCCAATTATATTTTGTGGAACAGTTTGAAGAGTATTAGTTTTAACTTTTCTTTGAAAATCTGGTAGAATTCTGCACTAAGACCACCTGGCTCTGGGATTTTTTTTGGTTGGGATATGTTTAATGACTGTTTCTATTTCCTTACAGGTTATGAGATTGTTTAGTCTACCTGATCTGGATTTAACTTTGACTAGTGGTATCTGTTTAGAAAATCACCGATTTCATTTAGATTTTCCAGTTTAGTGGAGTACAGGTTTTTAAAATAAGACCTAATGATTTTTTTATATTTACTCAGTCTCCCTTTTCATTTCTGATTTTGTTAATTTGAATACTGTCTTTGTACCTTTTAGTTAGTTTAGCAAAGGGCTTGTCTGGCTTGTTCATTTTTTCAAAAAGCCAGTTTTTAGTTTTGTTGATTCTTTGTATTGTTTTCTTTGTTTTTAATTGATTGATTTCAGCCTAGAGTTCAACTATTTCCTATCATTTACTAGTTTTGGGTGTGTTTGCTTCCTTTTACTCTAGAGCTTTTAGGTGTGCTGTTAAGTTGCTAGTATGAGATTTCTTCAATTTCTTTATTAAGGCACACAGCGCTATGGATTTTCCTCTTAGTACAGCTTTCATTGTTTCTATAAGTTTAGGTATGTTGTGCCTTCATTTTCATTGAATTCTAGAAAGTCTTTAATTTCTTTCTTTATTTCTTTCTTGACTAATTTCTTTATTTCTTCATTGAGTAGAGAGTTGTTCAGTTTCCATGAGTATGTAGGCTTTCTGTTTCTGTTGTTGTTCAAGCCCAGCCTTAATCGGTGGAGATCTGATAGAATACAAGAGGTTATTTCAATCTTCTTGTATCTATTAAGGCTTGCTTTGTGTCCCATTATATGGTCTGTTTGGAGAAGCTTCCATGAGGTGCTGAGAAGAAGGTATATTCTTTTGTTTTTAATGAAAGATTCTGTAAATATCTGATAAATTCATGTGTTTCATAACATCTGTTAGTTTCACCATTTAGTTTCTGTTCCTATGACTTGTTCATTGGTAAGAGTCTAGTTTTCTTGTATGGTGTTGAAGATGTTTTCTGGCCCTTTGGATAGAGAATCTTCATCCTCTTTTATTCCTATTATTTTTAGGTTTGTCTTTTCATACTGACCCAAATTTCCTGGATGTTTTGAGTTAGGAACTTTTTACATTTGTCATTTCACCAATGTGTTCATTTCTTCTATGGTATCTTCTATGTCTGAAATTCTCTCTTCCATTTCTTGTATTCTTTTGGTGATGCTTGCATCTGTACTTCCTGTTCTCTTTCCTAGGTTTTCCATCTCCCGAATTGCCTCAGCTTGTGCTTTCTTTAATGCTTCTATTTTTATTTTTAGATTTGGACCATTTCATTTATTTCTTTTGCCTGATTTATCCTATATTTCTTTAAAAGATTTGTTTGTTCCTTCTTTAAGGGCTTCTACCTGTGTGCTTGTGTTTTCCTGTATTTCTTTAAGGGAATTATTTATATCCTCTTTAGAGGCCTCTATCATCTTCATGACGTGGCATTTAAGGTCACAGACTTCCTCTTCAGGTTTGTTAGAATATCATGGGCTTGCTGTAGTAGGAGAGCTGGGTTCTGATGGTACCATATTGCAATGGCTTCTGTGGATTATGTTCTTGCGATTGCCTTTTGCTATATGCTTGTCTCTGGTGTTGGCTAGCTTGTGTGTCCCAGGTTTAAGCAGGCCTCCCATGAGGATGGTGGAACTGGGTGTCTCAGATTTGAACATGCCACCTTGGTGGTGAGGGCCAACGTGAGTGCATGTGTAGGAGGTGACTGGAAGGAAGATGGAGCTGCAAAAGAGCAGGGCAGAGCCCATGACTACTGGGCTTGCTGGGCCCTAGCAGCTGGGAGGATGAGGGTGTTTTTTTACCTGTGTGTCTGGGGTTAAAGTAGGCCTCCTTGGAGGCAGGCTGATCTGTGGGGTGGGTCACGGTATGTTGTTCCAGACTGCAGGTATAGGTAGGTACAGACCAGAAAAAAGATGGATCTCTGACAGGATGGGGCAGGATCCATGGCTGCTTAGCTTGCTAGGGTCATAACAGGTGGGAGAATTGGGGTAGGAGGGATTCTCACCCGTGTGTCTCCAGTTAGAGCAGGCCTTCTGGGAGGCAGAGATGTAGAAACATATTTCTTGATGCAAGGCCTCTACCTTGAGTAAAGTGAGGAAGAATTAGACCAGATTTGTATCAAAAGGAATATTGAAGAGGATGACATATGAACTGCAATGAAGATAATGCAAATACATGATTTATGTATCCATCTAGCCACTTAGCTATCATTCATCTATCTACCTACAATATATCTTGAATTCTTCCATTCATAACCTGGGCTGGGAATTAGAAGGAACTGTTCTGAGTTACATTTTCTATGTGACTATGGGTAAATAAACATTTCTCTGGATTTCTATTTTCTGTTAATAGCTAAATGAAATCAAAATATATTAAGTTAAACCATTAAACTACTAACATTTAATGCTGAATAAGAATATACTGGCTGAGCAGTAAGTATTTAGCAAAACAGCCTTAGGTTTTGAGAATGCTTTTAGTGAAATTAACTTGTGCTGCAATCTTTTGACTTTTTTTCAGCCTTCCTACTACCTGATATCCAACACACTTGAGTTGACTCCATGGCCCATGAAAATAATGTAACTGAGTTAATTTTCACTGGCCTTTTCCAGGATCCAGAGGTGCAGAAGGTGTGCTTTGTGCTGTTCCTTCCTGTGTACCTGGCCACATTGCTGGGCAATGGTCTTATTGTTGTGGCAGTCAGCATCAGTAAGACTTTACATTCACCTATGTACTTCTTCCTCAGCTCCTTGTCCCTGGTGGAGATCTGCTACTCCTCTACAATTGTCCCTAAGTTCATCACTGATCTACTGGCTAAGATTAAAACCATCTCTCTGAAGGGCTGTCTGACTCAGATATTTTTCTCCCATTTTTTGGGGGTGGCTGAGATTCTCCTGCTTGTGGTGATGGCCTATGACAGATACGTGGCCATCTGCAAACCTCTTCATTACATGAACATCATGAGTCATCAAGTGTGTCACATGCTGGTGGCTGGTTCCTGGCTGGGGGGCCTCATTCACTCCATAATCCAGATCCTCATCACCATTCCATTGCCCTTCTGTGGTCCCAATGTGATTGACCACTACTTCTGTGACCTGCAGCCATTATTTAAGCTTGCCTGCACTGACACTTTTATGGAGGGGGTTATTGTGATGGCCAACAGTGGTCTAATCTCTATAATCTCTCTCTTCATCTTGGTGTCCTCCTATACTATCATCCTAATCAGTTTAAGGAAGCATTCTGCAGAGGGGAGACGCAAGGCCCTTTCCACCTGTGCCTCTCACATCACGGTGGTCATCTTGTTCTTTGGACCTGCCACCTTCATTTATCTGCGACCCTCCTCCAGCTTCACTGAAGATAAACTTGTGGCTGTGTTCTACACGGTCATTACCCCCATGCTGAACCCCATCATCTATACACTTAGAAATGCAGAGGTGAAAAATGCCATGAAGAAGTTGTGGGACAAAAGGAACCCAGAGACAGAGTGAAAAGAGCAAGAAGCCATGGGAAAGGATTTCAAGAGTTAGTCTGCTGTTGATGTGGATTTTACTGTTTCGGTTCATAGTCAAATATAAGAGTAATAAGATGAGCATAGTTCTTCTACTGCTGCACCTTTTTAGTAACCAAAATACTCCAAGGTCAGAGGTCAGATAGGCTCTCTGATATATTGGATTTGATTGGCTGGATATTCCTTGGGTTGTGCAAAGTTACTTAAGGTCTGGGTAATCTGAGGGTTTAAAATAAATGCTGAGAACATTTAGAAACATGCTCGTATTTTACTTTGACTTCTACTATAGGGTAAATAATATTTTAATATTTGCCTACAATATATCATGATCCTTTTACAATGATAGGCTCATTGTTATCTCACAGAGTTAGCATTTCTTTTTGTTGAGAAAGGTTAACATTCTTTTTTGTAGCTACTTTGAAATATTTACCTGGCATGGTTGCCTTACTGTGTTATAAAACATTTGGAATTATTTTTTTATCCATCTGCTGAAGGTTTAAATTACTTTTACCTTTTCCTTTCATTCCACTTGTTAATAAGTAACTTACATTTCATCAAAAAGGAAGCATACTGAAGGTATTGGCAGGAATTATTTGGTGATGCAGTTATTAAATTTTCATTTTCTTTTTAATTCAATTTTTAAATTATTCACTTTATATTCTACTCACTGTCCCCTGCCGCCACCCCTGTCCATAATCCTCCCCCCTCCACATCCCCTTCCCTTCTCTTCTGAATTGATTGGGCCTTCTGGCTATCCTCCCACCCTGGCACTTCAAGTTTCTGAGATGCTAGCCACTGAGTCCAGACAAGGCAGGCAGCCCAGCTAGTAGAACATATCTCACATACAGGAAACAGGTTTTGGAATACCCCTGTTTCAGTTAGTCAGGACCCACATGATGGTCATCCTGAGTGCTACATATTAGTTTGGCAGTTTATATCCAACCAGTGTATGTTCTTTAGTTGGTGGTTCAGACTCTCAGCTCCAACGGCCCAGGTTAATTGACTCTATTGGTCTCCCTGTTGAGTTCCTATGCCCTTAGGGACCCACAATATTTCCACCTATTCTTCCATACGAGTCCCCAAGCTCCATCTACTGTTTGGCTGTGGGTGTCCAGTATCTGTCTGAGTCAGGTGTTAGGTAGAACCTCTCAGAGGACAATGTGCTCAAGTCATGCATGTCCTTTTGGGACTGGGTACCTCACTCAGGATGATATTCTCAAGTTCTGTACATTTGCTTGCAAAATCCACTATGTACTGGTTTTTAATAGCTGAATAATAGTCCATTGTTTAGATGTACCATGTTTTCGTTATCCATTCTTCAACTGAGGGACATCTAGGTTGTTTCTAGTTTCTGGCTATTGCAATAAAGCTGCTATGAACAAGTGTCTTTGTGGGATGGTGGAATATCTTTAATATATGCTCAGGAGTGTTATAGCTGTGTCTTGATGTAGAACTATTCTCAGTGTTCTGAGAAGAAGCCAAATTGATTTCCAAAGTGGTTATACAGTTTGCACTCCCATCAGGAGTGTTACCCTTTCTCCACATTCTTGCCAGCACATGCTATCACTTGAATTTTTGATTTTAGCCAGTCTGTTGGACATAAGATGGAACCTCAGAGTTGTTTTGATTTGTATTTTTCTGATGACTAAGGACTTCAAACATTTCACTAAGTGCTTCTTGGCAAGTCGAGATTCCTGTGTTGAGAATTCTCTGTTTAGTTCTGTTCCCTATTTTTAAATTGGGTTATTTGTGTTGTTGGTGTCTAACTTCTAGAGTTCTTTGCAAATTCTGGATATTAGCCCTCTGTTAGATTTAGCGTTTGTAAAGATCCTTTCCCAATCTGTGGAATGCTGATTTGTTCAGCTGATTGTTTTTGTTTTTGTTTTTGTTTTGCCTTATAAAACCTTTCTAGTTTTAAGAGGTCCCATTTATCAATTTTTCATCTTAAAGCTTGATCCACTGGTGTTCTGTTCAGGAACTTGTCTCCGGTACCAATGCATTCAAGGATATTTCCAACTTTCTCTTCTATGAGATTTAGTGTATCCAGTTTTATGTTGAGGTCCTTGATCCATTTGGACTTGAGTTTTATGCATGGAAATGTCTATGGATCTATTTTCATTCTTCTACGTATAAACATTCAGTTAATCCTGTACCAGTTGTTAAAGAAGCTTTCATTTTTCCACTATATGGTCTTGGTTTCTTTTTCAAAAATCATAGATGTGTAGGCTTATTTCAGGGTCTTATATTTGAATCCAATGATCAATGTGTTTGTTTCTGTACCAATACCATGCAGTTTTCTAAAACCACTACTCCTCTGTTGTACAGCTTAAGGACAGAGATGATGATTCCTCCTGAAGTTCTATTATTGTTAGGGATTGACAATTTATTTGAGCCTTCACAAGACCTATGGCCTCTCCTCTCATTGATGTCCCACAAGGCCATCCACTGCTACATATTTGGCTGGAGCCATGAGTCCCTCCTTGTGTACTCTTTGGCTGGTGGTTTAGTTCCTGGGAGCTCTAGAAGTACAAGTTGGTTCGTATTGTTGTTCCTCCTATGGGGCTACAAATCCTTCAGCTTCTTGGGAACTTTCTCTAGCTCCTTCAAAACCACTATTGCCCTGTAGTACAGTCAGAGATGGTGATTCCTCCTGAAGTTCTACTGTTGTTAGGGAATGTTTTGGTTATCCTGGGTATTTTGCTTTTTCATATGAACTTGAGAAGTCTTTCATGGTCTTTAAAAAATTGAGTTGGATTTTGATAGGCATTGCATTGAATTTGTAGATTGCTTTTGGTAATATGTCCATTTTCACTATATTAATGCAACCTATGCTAATGCATGAACATAGATTATCTCTCCATCTTGTGATATCTTCTTTAATTTCATTCTTCAAAGATTTGAATCTCTTGTCATGCAGATTTTTTTAACTTGTTGGGCCAGAGGTATATCAAGATATTTAATTAGATGCTGAAAAAGCCTTGGTAAAAATTCAACACGTCTTCATGTTAAAGGTATTAGAGAAATCAGGACTACAGGGTACATACCTAAACATAATTAAAGCAATATACAGCAGCCCAATAGCCAACAACAAGCTAAATGGAGAGAAACAAAGCATTTCCACTAAAATCAGGGACCAGACAAGGCTACCCACCCCCACCATATCTATTAATATAGTACTTGAAGTTTTAGCCAGAGCAATAAGACAATTGAAGGAGATGAAGTGGATATAAATTGGAATGGAACAATGTTACCTCCCACTTCAGCTCAGTCATCCTCATTCTGACATTCTGTCAGTCTCAGCTTGGAAGCTACTAGCTCACCTGGGGAGCTAAAAGCTCTCTACAGACTGTCACTTCCTTTGAAGTAGCCGCCTGGAAGTTCACCTACCAAGACTTGAAAATGCCCACTGCCTGAAGACATCTAAGTTGCTGGGGACTTTGGGGCCTGACCTTTTCTGCAGTGTTTTCATTATGTAAATATCATGGAACCTAGAGATTTGGTTTTGCTTTGGTGTTACTATAAAAATCCTGGCCTATATGTGGAAAGTTGGAACCTTTCGACTTGGTCTCCCATTATTTCTCTCGCATTTCGAATTCTCTTTCAGGTCCTTGTTCCCTCCTCTGAGAGAACCCCATTCGTGAAACTGCAGGCAGTTTCAGAACAAGTCAAATTATCACTATTTGCAAATGAAATGATAGTACATATAAGCAACCCCAAAAATTCTGCCAGAGAACTCCTATAGCCAAAAACCACCTTCCTAAAAGTGGCTGGATACAAAATTAAGTCAAAGAAATCAGTAGCCTTCCCTTATATAAACAGGCTGAGAAAGAAATTAAGGAAACAACAACCTTTACAATAGCCATGAAATTTTCATTTTCTTTTTCTTTTTTTGAACTTTTCTTTTTAAATTGGATAGTTTATTTATATTTCAAATATTTTTCCCTTTCAAGGTCTCCCATTCAGAAGTCCCCTATTCCATCGCCTTCCCCCTGCTCCTCCACCCATATAGCCACTCCCCCCTCAGCTCCTTCAGTCCCTTCTCCAACTTCTCCATCTGGACTCCTTGCTCAGTACAATGGTTGGCTACGAGCATCCGCCTCTGTAGTGTCAGACTTTAGCAGAGCCTGGATATAAGCATGTTTTGAGAATTGTACCCAGAGACTTTTCTATTCTGATTCGCTGTTAGATTGTAGACCATTTGAATCGACCACCACAATAGACAATTTTACTTCTTGTATTACATTGGTATCAAAGATTGTCTTTGTGCTCTCCCACAATATTCAACATTTGTAAATCAATCTATGACTATACTGACAGCATTCTACTTACGATTTCTGAATAAGTCAAATGTTTTCACAAAAAGAAAGTGATGTTAAGCCTATGAGATAATAAAAATATACAATGTTAGAAATGATTATTGTGTTAACTAGAAAAATGAAGGACAAATAGATTCTCCCTAACCATTTAAGAATGCACTTAAAGTCTGTGAAATTTCCTGCCTCATAATCATCTGTTTAGCAGAAGAATTACATGGAGCTAGACATTTTGCATGACTATTTGTTGAATGAATGAGTGGGTGGACATTATCTTTCAGAGGCAATTCTTGAATATTTAGGGGTTAATACCACTATCATCATAAAGAGGCAGAAGTACAAAGAGACCAAGTGATTTTTTTTTTTATAAATGTACATTATATACAAATATGCAAACATGAGAATGTGGAGGTAAAGTGAAGATAACATAGATTAACACTACAGTTTTCTGTAAAACTGGCAACAGGAGAACTGGAAGTTGGTATAAGATAGCCTGTCTTCAGCTGGATATTTACTCAGCTGCTCATCAAAATCTAGTGCCTAAGGACTTGCTTTTCCTTAAAAACAATTAGGATATTTAGTTCAGCCAGAAACTCTGTAAAGCAATATTGAAGTGTCACTAAAATAATTGCAAAATATTTATAAACATTCCCCAAGTCATTCTTTATTTGGCTAAGTTTTCCTATAGGGAAAAGAAATTCCAGGGGGAAGATAGTCTCTTGATTATATGTGTGGATTCACTTATCATCAATAGTCCAAGTACGGGAGCATTTAATCACAGTCTTTGGATACTGTGTGGATGGATAGGACTGCTATATCCAAACAGTATTTTTTAACCACTGAATATTCTATTCTTATGATTTTTCTTTATAGCTTAAGTGTTGTACATCTAAATAGTATTCCTGATATAGATGCCCTACAATATTCTTTATTTATGATTTGCCCCAGTCATCAGACTTGTTTTTAAATACTCCATAGGTGTTTGACCAGGGGTCAGATCTAAGCCTTAAAGGGAAGCACCATTTCTACCTCATACCCTCAAAGCCTAATGCATTGGAGAGAACACTGATTAGATTGTGGTTTTGGGAAATCAATTCAATCTCTCAGACTCTTCCCTTTTTTTGTATGTTCAGGAGTTAGAATAGTTTATTTCAAATTATTCTCCAAATTGTTGAGGGCAATTCTTGTAGGGCGGTTTAGCTGAGTGTGACCTGGGCTAGGCTCTTTGGTGGGAAATCTTCTTGGTGTTAACATTAGTCAAGAGACTTAATTAATTGAAGAAATCGAATCTGCAAGGAGGAATCTGATGCTACCCCCTCCCAGCATGCCATCTCCTCAAGCCATGGTCTGTCTCATGTGAGCAGATAATTCTATGGTGAATTAGAGACGATTTATTTGAAATCTATGTAATCTATTCCTTGCTCCAAGGCAGAGCATGAACACACCAGATCTTCTGACCTGAAGGTAGGTAAATGACTAGAGCAAAGGCACTAAGTCTATTGGTCACTATAGATATCAATTAACTCATTTTTCTCTCTCTCTGTCTTTATAGACTTAACATATTCATCTGAAGATTCTCCCCTCGTTTCTATGTTTCTTGGTGAGTCATTCATTGCAGGAAAAGAGGGGAAATTTATCAATTGCTAAATGTGTGAGAATAGAAAAGAGAGAGGAATAAATATAGAAAGGATAGTGTTGATGAATAGGAAAGGGTCACATTAAAGTAGGTTGGTTATCAGATGTACTCCTTCTTCGTGCTGGGAAATGCAACTTGGAAACACAGGACCCTGCAAAATATTTTTCCTGCCTCTGAGTGATGTCTCAAATTGGTGTATTAAATTAACATGGTATGCACAGATACTTTTATTTCTTTAGTGGATCAGAAATGATGTTCAACCTCAGAGAAGAGGCATTACTCTTGTAGGTAAATAAATGCACCCAATGACTTCTTACAACTCCTTTATTTTGTATCATGTTTATACTACTAATGATGTATGATTCTGGGTAAAATGGACAGGAATGGTAGTTAAACTGGTTGGTATTAAATCCTGGCTCAGCTGCCGTATAATTATTCAAAAGCTATAAATACAAGTTAATTCATTTATCTGCCTGTGTATTTCTTCATATGCAAATGCTGATAACAATCAGAGGCAGTTTTCAAGTTTAATATAAAGATTGGGATGGATTAGCACAAATGATTTCAAAGCAGGATACATAAGTACAGAAGACAGCTCAATAAGTACAGACACTTGCTTCCAAATGGGATGATCTGACTTCATTCTGTCACATATGTTCCACAATGTGGAAGAAGAGAACTGACTTCTGTAAGTTGTTCCTTGAGCACTATACTCACACTGTGGCACACATACACAAATAAATCAAGAAATATCATTTAAAATGTTAAAAAATGTCTGGAGCTGTGGTAGGGCACTAAAAGTATGGAGAGATGGCTCAGAGGTTAAGAGCACTTACTGCTCTTGTAGAGGACCTGGGTTCTATTCTTATCAGTGACATAGGTGCTTACTACTTCTTGTAACTTCAGTTGTGGGGATATGGTGCTCTGATCTGAACTTTACAGGCCCCTGAATCCTCATGGTGCACATTCATACACTCAGAAATACATATACAAACAAAATCAAAAAGAAGAGCTAGACTTTCATATTTACTAAAGTACAAATAAAGATTTAAGAAAAATAGCAAATGTAGCTTTGAGTGATATAATAGTATAATTTTTGTTGGAAACATAACATGCACACTACAGCGGAAATGCATACGTACAATGCACAAAATAGCATGCTAATCATTATGAACGATATGGCATCATAATGACAGAGAGGCATGAGAACTTTATTCTGTAGCAGTGAAATTCTGATTATTCTATAGTGAAAGAACAGAGAGGGACGACTTTGTGTTAGGCAGTTGCTGCTCTGTGTCTATTTGGGAACTGACTATAAGGAAGGAAAATCAGTAAGAGCAGTCTGAGAAAGACCTTGAACTCTTGAGAGCATGTGAATTTGTTCTGTGGGGCACAGGGAAGTTTTAGTATATTTTAAAATTATTTATTCAGTGATCAGAGAATAGAAGATATACTTGTGGTAGCATCTCTTAGA
>NW_022196897.1:76292149-76312531 GCF_008632895.1 Mastomys coucha | reverse complement strand
ATGACACAGAGGGAAGAACATCCCCTTGATTCTCTGCTTGCTTTGGCCTTCTCATCTTGCAGAACTATGAACTAATAAATGTCTATTGTTTATGAATGACCTAGTCATATGAAGCATATGGAGCATTTATATGCTTCAGGTATAATAATTCTCTGAGGAACAGAAGGACACCTAGGATTGGAGCAGAACGTCCTCAAAAGGAATACTTAAGAGGAGGACGTATTAAATGCCATGAGGATAATACAAATACATGAGCCACCTACCTGTCTATCATCTATCTACCTATAACGTATCTTGAACTCTTAAATTCATAATGCCTGTGATGATTAGAGAGTTACCTGGGCTGAAAGCTTGAAAGACTTATTCTGAGTTACATTTTTTTTTGTGTGTTCATGTGACTATGGGTAAAGTAACATTTCTCCTGATTTCTATTTTCTGTTAATAGCTAAATGAAATTAAAATATAATAAATAAAACCTCTACTGTTCTAACATTTAATGCTGAATAAGAATATATCAGCTGAGCATTAATTATGTAGCAAAACAGCCTGAGGTTTTGAGAATGCTTTTAGTGAAATTAACTTGTGCTGCAATTTTTTGACTTTTTTTTTCAGCCTTTCTATTATCTGATATCCAACACACTTGAACTGATTCTATGGCCCACAAAAATAATGTAACTGAGTTAATTTTCACTGGCCTTTTCCAGGATCCAGAGGTGCAGAAGGTGTGCTTTGTGCTGTTCCTTCCTGTGTACCTGGCCACATTGCTGGGCAATGGTCTTATTGTTGTGGCAGTCAGCATCAGTAAGACTTTACATTCACCTATGTACTTCTTCCTCAGCTCCTTGTCCCTGGTGGAGATCTGCTACTCCTCTACAATTGCCCCTAAGTTCATCACTGATCTACTGGCTAAGATTAAAACCATCTCTCTGAAGGGCTGTCTGGCTCAGATATTCTTCTTCCATTTCTTTGGCGTTGTTGAAATCATTTTGCTTGTGGTGATGGCTTGTGACCGCTATGTGGCCATCTGCAAACCTCTTCATTACATGAACATCATGAGTCGTCAAGTGTGTCACATGCTGGTGGCTGGTTCCTGGCTGGGGGGCCTCATTCACTCCATAATCCAGATCCTCATCACCATTCCATTGCCCTTCTGTGGTCCCAATGTGATTGACCACTACTTCTGTGACCTGCAGCCATTATTTAAGCTTGCCTGCACTGACACCTTTATGGAGGGGGTTATTGTGATGGCCAACAGTGGTCTATTCTCTATAATCTCTCTCTTCATCTTGGTGTCTTCCTATGCTATCATCCTAATCAGCTTAAGGAAGCATTCTGCAGAGGGGAGGCGCAAGGCCCTTTCTACCTGTGCCTCTCACATCACAGTGGTCATCCTGTACTTCGGGCCTGGTGCATTCATTTATATGAGACCTACTTCCACCTTCACTGAAGACAAGCTTGTGTCTGTGTTCTACACGGTCATTACCCCGATGCTGAACCCCATTGTCTATACACTAAGGAATACAGAAATGAAAAATGCTATACGAATGTTCTGGATCCAAAAAGACAAGTGAGTTGCATTTACCTGATGACTAAGGATGTTGAACATTTCTTTAGGTGCTTCTCAGCCATTCGGTGTTCATCAATTGAAACTTCTTTGTTTAGCTCTGTACTCCATTTTTTTAATAGGTTTATTTGGTTCTCTGGAGTCATTTCTCAAAATTAGAACACTGTTTTTATTATTTGATGACTCATGAGACACACACTTTTAAATGATAAGCATCTAATGAATGCTGGTTATTTTTTATAGTCAAGGAAGCCCTGAATGATTTTATGTCATTCAGTGGACATTGGTCACCGTGTGCAGATACTTGATTTTCATGGTGGCAGGAGATAGTGGAGACTTAGGGAGAATCCACAAAATCCCCAAGTGCCACACTAAACAGCCTGTCACAGCTCCTTGGATAGTCTACTTGTCTTGTTCATGCTCTTACAAGAACTTGAACACTAATTGTTCCATCTATTTTTTTCTTCTTTTGAGACTTTCAAGTCTTTGACAAAATACAAAACAAAACAGAACCTAAACCATTAAAAATTGTAAATCTTAAGACAACAAAGAATTGTACAAGTCATTATAATGCCAGAATGGAAAAAGTCTGCTTTTTTTTTTTTTTTTGAGCTTCCTGTAGTATAGTTAAACAAAAATCCAAAAGAATCTTTGATGGTGACACAGAACAGCTTTGTAAAATTTCAGAATTTCAAACTAATATTTTGGTATTACTTGTCTCTCCTCCTTCTTTGTTAGCTCTCCCATCCTTGCTACCTGAGCCCACTCCCTGTTTTAATACATTTTTCTCTTCATACTACATGTATTTTGCTATTCCTCTTTCAAGCTTTCCCTCCATTTATTTTAATAAATGGCATCAGGAAACACAAGTCCTTGTTATGTCTGTCCCTATAGTTCTCCAGTCACTAGCATCCTTGTTTTTTGGTACAATGTTTTAAGGCATAGGTCATGTATTTTTGCAGAACACGTTTGTATCCATGACATTCAGTAACATCATTGGCTTGAAGCAAAGTGTAAATATGAAGTACTTTTTCTAGGACAAGATCTTCTTCATTAGTTTATTCCTTCCTGTCCCACTCTACAACATCTTTATGTATTTATGGCTATAGCATGGTATTTCAATAATGTATCCCATGTGTGATTATTAGATCATAGTAATTGGTATATATATCACTTCTCATACTCATGATTTCATATGCTTTTTACATTCAGCTTGTTCTCTATCACCAATCATAAAATATTCACCAATCATTTTTACTCACAGTTCTCTTACAGTTTTATGTAAGACTGGAAGTTTTTCCTGTTATCTACCTGATCCTGTTAACTTAATAGAGAACATTTTGACAAGTATTTTGTAGGTGGACAATTACTTCTTTTCCTTCTTTCCCCCTTCCTCCTTTTCTTTTCTTCTCCTGTCTTTATTTCTTTTCCTTCTTTTCTTTTCCATTCCTAAAGATAACAACTTGTGTTTAGAGAAGGAACCAAGCAACAGAATTATCATGGGATATTAGTCTGTTTTTCTTTTCTAATGTAGACAAGTCTGTCTTTCTTTTCTGATTGACGATGCTGATTGTCATCTTCTACCTTGGTTCATCTCATATTGATCATCAAAAAATTTGTGTGTCAGTTTTACTTCTTGTGCAAAAGACAGACTTTGTGCCCTATTACCATTTGTAACATTCATACTAGAAGATAACATTAAAATGACATAAATTCTGCCTACCAACAAGAGTGATGAAGTAAAATAGTTTTTATGAAAATGAAATATTTTTTGGCTTATCCCGATATAAAAACACAAAATTTTAAAAATTTGTATATTTTCTTAATTCAGAGGAATCAGGCAGGAGTGACCTACTGGTGTAGACCACCACACTTCACGGATGTTCAACTCCAGACATGTGTCTCTTCTTTTAAGTTGTTATACCATATTTATTACTTTCTAAGCCTGTTAGCATTTCTTTGTAAAAAATACCAGAGAAGTGTGTCTAAAATGTCATTTCACCTTTCAGAATTTCCATGTCACCTATAATCTCACAGAATTATCAACAATGGGTAGATTATCATAAAATTGGCCCCTTTCAGCTTTGAGATGACTAAGGCCTGCACTTCATTTTATGTGCATCTGTTTATATTTCTCTAGACCAGGTAAATTAATGCCAGCAGCTTCCCCAGAAAATGGATCAAGCATGCTAGATTTGTGTTCCACATCTCCCAGGGATACTAGCTCAATATGTAGATGAATAGTAGCTATAACATCATCACACAATTCTCATTCTCTTTGGTGTCTCCATTAATTGTTAATCATGGATGGTATGAGAGTTTTAATAGTCACATTGACAAAATCTAGAATCACATGGGAAGGAAGTTTCAATGAGGAATTGTCTAGTTTAGCTTGGCCTAAGGATGGGCATTTTGTGGGAGAATTATCTTGATTGATAGTTAACTCATCCACAGTGTATGTCACCATTCCTCGGGCAGGAGATACTAAATTTGTTAGAAGAGGAGTGGACAAACTGAAGACCAACATGCTTGACTTAATTGTTGCTTTCTGTATTTGACTGTGGATGTAATGTGACACTTGTCTTTTGACAAAGAAGCCAAAACCATACAATGGACAAAAGAAAGTACCTTCAACAAATGGTGCGGGTCTAAGTTCTATTATAGGATAAATAGCATTTTAGTATTTGTATACAATATATAATAATAATTTTATGTAGGAGGATACACTCCCAGGTGCTCTAGCAAGCTCAGAATCATAGGATCAGGGGTGAATAGGACACAACATCTGTTCCAACACCATCGGAAGTAACTCGGACCTGCAGGACCCAGGGACACAGGAACCCTGCCTGACCAGTGGCTCGTGTTCCTTCTCGTCTGTGCTGGCTTACCTTGGGTGTGAACTCCACAGTCAATCCCACAGTATTCAGAGGAGGTGCAAATCTCAGGTTCTCTAACACACCCAGGATCCCTGGAGCTTGACCACACCAGATTCTCTTGGTTCAGGAGGCAGCTTGACTCCCAGGAACTCTGACATACCAAGAATCTTAGGATCACAGGATCACAGCAACAGCAGGACTCTGAGAAGTTCTGACACAACCAGGACTATAGGAAGGACAGGCTCCACTCAGATATAGTGAGGACAGGTAGCACTAGAGATAATCAGATGGCAGGAGGCAAGCATAAGAACATAAGCAATAGAAACCAAGATTACTTGGCGTCATCAGAACCCAATTCTCCCACCATTGCAAGTCCTGGATAGACCATCACACTGGAAAAGCAGGACTTGGATCTAAAATCACTTCTCATGATGATGATAGAGAACTTCAAGAAGGATATGAATAACTTCCTTAAAGAAATACAGGAGAACACAGGTAAAGAGGTAGAAGCCCTTAAAGTGGAAACACAAAAATCCCTTAAAGAATTACAGGAAAACACAACCAAACCGGCGAAAGAAATGAAAAAACCATCCAAGATCTAAAAATGGAAATAGAAACAATAAAGAAATCACAAAGGGAGACAATCCTGGAGTTTGAAAACCTAGGAAAGAGATCAGAAGTTATAGATGTAAGCATCACCAACAGAATACAAGAGATAGAAGAGAGAATCTCAGGGGCAGAAGATACCATAGTAAACATTGACACAACAGTCAAAGAAAATGCAAAATACAAAAAGGTTCTAACCCAAAACATCCAGGAAATCCTCCACACAAGGAGAAGACCAAACCTAAGGATAATAGGTATAAAAGAGAAAGAAGATTCCCAACTTAAAGGGCCAGTAAATATCTTCAACAAAATTATAGAAGAAAACTTCCCTAACCTAAAGAAAGAGATGCCCATGAACATACAAGAAGCCTACAGAACACCAAATGGATGGAACCAAAAGAATTTCCTCCCATCACATCAAAACACCAAATGCATTAAACAAAGAAAGAATATTAAAAGCAGTAAGGGAAAAATTCAAGTAACACATACAGGCAGACCTAACAGAATTACACCAGACTTCTCACCAGAGACTATGAAAGCCAGAAGATCCTTGGTAGATGCCATACAGACCCTAAGAGAACATAAATGCCAGCTCAGATTACTATACCCAGCAAAACACTCAATTACCATAGATGGAGAAACCAAGATATTTCATGAGAAAACCAAATTTACACAATATTTTCTCCCAAATCCAGCCCCACAAAATATAATAAATGGAAAACACCAAAAAAGGAGAGAAACTACACTCTAGAAAAAGCAAGAAAGTAATCTTTCAACAAACCTAAAAGAAGATAGCCACACAAACATAATTCCACCTCTAACAACAAAAATAACAGAAAGTAACAATCACTTTTCCTTAATATCTCTTAACATCAATGGACTCAATTCCCCAACAAAAAGACTAACAGACTGGATATGTAAACAAGACCCAGCATTTTGCTGCATATAGCAAATACACATCAGTGACAAAGACAGACAATTTCTCAGAGTAAAAGGCTGGAAAACAATTTTCCAAGCAGATGGTCCCAAGAAACAAGCTGGAGTAGCCATTCTAATATAGAATAAAATTGACATTCAACTAAAAGTTATCAAAAACGATAAGGAAGGACACTTCATACTGGTCAAAGGAAAAACCTACCAAGATGAACTCTCAGTTATGAACATCTATGCAAGAGCACCACATTCATAAAAGAAACTTTACTAAAGCTCGAAGGACACATTGCACCTCACACAATAACAGTTGGAGACTTCAACACCCCACTCTCATCAATGGACAGATCATGGAAATATAAACTAAACAGAGACACCATGAAACTAACAGAAGTTATGAACCAAGTGGATACAATAGATATTTATAGGACATTTCATCTTAAAGAAAAGAATATACCTTCTTCTCAGCACCACATGGTACCTTTTCCAAAATTGACCATATAATTGGTCACAAAACAGGCCTCAACAGATACATAAAGATTGAAATAATCCCATGTACCATATCAGATCACCACAGACTAAGGCTGGTCTTAAATTCCAACAAAAACAATGGAAAACACACATAAACATGGAACTTGAACAATGCTCTACTCAATGATAACTTGGTCAATAAAGAAATAAAGAATGAAATTAAAGAAGTGTTAGGATTTAATGAAAATGATAAAACATCATACATCAACTCATGGGATACAATGTAAGCAATGGCAAGAGGAAAACTCATAGCTCTAAGTGCCTCCAAAAAGAAACTGGAAAGAGCTTACACTAACAGCTTGACAGCATACCTGAAAGCTCTAGATCAAAAGGAAGCAAATATACCCAAGAGAAGTAGATGGCAGGGAATAATCAAACTCACACCTGAAACTAACCAACTAGAAAGAAAAAGAACTATTCAAAAAATCATCAAAACCAAGAACTGGTTCTTTGAGAAAATCAACAAGATAGATAAACCTTTAGCCAAACTAACTAGAGGGCACAGAGACAGTATCCAAATTAATAAAATGAGAAATGAAAAGGGAGACATAACAATGGAACCTGAGGAAATGCAAAAATTCATCAGATCCTACTACAAAAGTTTATACTCAACTAAATTGGAAAATCTGGATGAAATGGACAATTTTCTAGACACATACCAGGTGCCAAAGTTAAAACAGGATCAGATTAAGTCATGTAAATAGTTCCATAACTCCTAAAAAAATAGAAGCAGTCATTAATAGTCTCCTAATGAAAAAAAGTCCAGGACCAGATGGGTTTAGTGGAGAATTCTATCAGACCTTTAAAGAAGACTTAATACCAATACTCTTCAAACTATTCCACAAAGTAGAAGCAGATGGAACACTATCCAATTTGTTCTATGAAGCCACAATTATGCTTATACCTAAACCACACAAAGACCCAACAAAGAAAGAGAACTTCAGACCAATCTCCCTTATGAATATTGATGCAAAAATACTCATTAAAATTCTCACCAACTGAATCCAAGAACACATCAAAATGATCATTCACCATGATCAAGTAGGCTTCATCCCAGGGATGCAGGGATGGTTGAATATATGGAAATCCATCCATGAAACCCACTACATAAATAAACTCAAAGAAAAAAAACACATGATCATTTCATTAGATGCTGTAAAAGCATTTGACAAAATTCAGCATCTCTTCATGTTCAAAGTTTTAGAAAGATCAAGAATTTAAGGCCCATCCCTAAACATAGTAAAAGCAATACACAGCAAAGTGGTTGCCAACATCAAACTAAATGGAGAGAAACTTGAAGCAATTTCATTAAAATTAGGGACTAGACAAGGCTGTCCACTTTCTCACTACCTGTTCAATATTGCACTCAAAGTTCTAGCTAGAGCAATTAGACAACAAAAAGAGGTCAAAGGGATACAAATTGGAAAGGAAGAAGTCAAAATATCACTATTTGCAGATGGTATGATTATATACTTGTGACACCAAAAATTCAACAAGAAACTCTTAAAACTGATAAACAACTTTGCAAAGTGGCTGGATATAAAATTAACTCAAACAAATCAGTGGTCTTCCTCTACTCAAAGGATAAGCAGACTGAGAAAGAGATTAGGTAAATGACACACTTCACAATAGTCACAAATAATATTCTGTACCTTGGTGTGACTCTAACCAAGCAAGTGAAAAATCTATATGATAAGAACTTCAAGTCTCTGAAGAAAGAAATCAAAGAATATCTCAGAAAATGGAAAGATCTCCCATGCTCATGGCTTGGCGGGATTAATATGGTAAAAATGGCCATCTTGCTGAAAGCAATCTACAGAGTCAATGCAATCCCCATCAAAATTCAAAGTCAATTATTCATAGAGTTAGAAATAGCAATTTGCAAATTCATTTGGAATAACAAAAAATCCAGGATAGCAAAAAGTATTCTCAACAATAAGAGAATCATCATCTCTGACTTCAAGGTGTACTACAGAGCAATTGTGATAAAAACTGCATGGCATTGGTACAGAGACAGGCAGGAAGATCAATGGAATAGAATTGAAGACCCAGAAATGAGCCCACACAGCTATGGCCACTTGATCTTTGACAAAGGTGCTAAAATCATCCAGTGGAAAAAAAGACAGCATTTTTAACAAATGGTGCTGGCTCAACTGGCAGTCAGCATGTAGAATAATGCAAATTGACCCATTCTTATCTCCTTGTAGGAAGCTCAAGCTCAAGTGGATCAAGGACATCCACATAAAATCAGATACATTGAAACTTATAGAGGAGAAAGTGCAGAAGACCCTTGAATACATGGGCATGGGAAAAATTCCTGAACAAAACACCAATTGCTTATGCTCTAAGATCAAGAATTGACAAATGGGACCTCAACATTTGAAAGCTTCTGTAAGGCAAAAGACTTACAGAAAGGACTTTTTGTCCTGCCAACAAGACGAGAAGGTAACCAACAGAATGGGAAAAGATCTTTACCAATTCTACATCTGATAGAGGGCTAATTTCCAATATATACAAAGAACTCAAGAAGTTAGACTCCAGAGAATCAAATAACCCTATTAAAAATGGGGTACAGAGCTAAACAAAGAATTTTCAACTGAGGAATATAGAATGGCCAAGAAGCACCTAAAGAAATCTTCAGCATCATTAGCTGTCAGCGAAATACAAATCAAAATAACCCTGACATTCTACCTCACACCAGTCAGAATGGCTAAAATCAAAACTCAGATGACTCATGAAATTTTCCTCATGCTTGGCACTGGGGCTTCTTCCCAATAACATTTCTGTTGAGAGGCAAGCTTTGTCTATTCAAGTGGCACAACTTCATGGAAACTTGAGTGTGAGCATGTAATATTAAATAAATATAAAAATATGAAAAAAACCTCAGGTGACAGCAAATGCTGGAGAGGTTGTGGAGAAAGAGGAACACTCCTTCATTGCTGGTGGGATTGCAAGCTGTTACAACTACCCTGGAAATCAGTTTGGTGGTTCCTCAGAAAATTGGACATAGTACTACCAGAGGACCCAGCTATACCACTCCTGGGCATATACCCAGAAGATGTTCCAACATATAATAAGGACACATGCTTCACTATGTTCATAGCAACCTTATTTATAATAGCCAGAAACTGGAAACAACACAGATGTCCCTCAACAGAGGAATGGATGCATAAAATGTGGTATATCTACACCATGGAGTACTACTCAGCTATTAAAAACAATCAATTTATGAAATTTTTAGGGAAATGGATGGACCTGGAGAATATCATCATGAGTGAGGTAACCCAATCACAAAAGAACACACATGGTATGCACTACTCTCTGATAAGTGGATATTAGCCCAGAAGATTGGAATATACAAAGTACAATCTACAAACCACAAGAAACTTAAGAAGAAGGAAGATCAAAGTGTGGATACTTTGTTCCTTCTTAGAAGGGGAAACAAAATACCCATGGAAGGAGTTGTAGAGACTAACTATGGAGCAGAGACTGAAGGAAGGACAATCCAGAGACTGCTCCACCTGGGAATCCTTCCCATATTCAGTCATCAAATCCAGATATTATTGTGGATGCCAGCAAGTGCTTACTGACAGGAGCCTGATATAGCTGTCTCCTGAGAGACTCTGATAGTACCCGACTAATGCAGAAGTAGAGGCTAACAGCCATCCATTGGACTGAGTACAAGGTCCCCAATGAAGGAGCTAGAGAAAGGACCCAAGGAGCTGAAAGGTTTGCAGCCCCTTAGGACCAACAACAATATGAACTAACTAATACCCTCAAAGCTCCCAGGAACTAAACCACCAACCAAAGAGTACACATGGTGGGACTAATGGCTCCAGCAGTATATGTATAGTAGAGGATTGCCAAGTCGGTCATCAATGGGAGGTGAGGCCCTTGACCCTGTGAAGGTTCTATGCCCCAGTGTAGAGGAATGCCAGGGCCAGGAAGCAGGAGAGGGTGGGTTGGTGAGCAGGGCAAGTGGGGAGGGAACAGTGTTGTTTTTTTTTTAAATTAAATTTTATTTTTTTATTTTTTTGGGGGGGGAGGGGAAACTGGGAAAGGAGATATCATATGATATGTAAATAAAGAAAAATCTAAGAAAAATAAATAAAAAAAAGTCTTCTAACCAAAAAAAGCCCAGCACCAGGCTTATTGTATTATCTCACAGAGTTTGCATTTCTTTTAGTTGAGAAAGTTGAACATTCTTTTTAGTAGCTATTTTGAAATACTTACCAGTCATGGTTGCCTTACTGTGTTATAAAGCATTTGGAACTATTTTTTTATCCATCTGCTGAAAGTTTAAATTGCTTCTACCTTTTTCTTTCATTCCAGTTTATAAGTAACTTGCATTTCATCAAAAAGGAAGTGTACTGAAGGTATTGGCAGGAATTATTTGGCGATACAGCTATGAATTTTTCATTTTCTTTTTAAATCAATATTTAATTTATTCACTTTATATCCCACTCTCTGTCTCCTGCCAGCCACCCCCTTCCATAATCCTCCCCCCATATCCTCTCCCCTTCTCTTCTGAATGGGTTGGGCTTTCTGGCTAGCCTCCTACCCTGGCATTTCAAGTGTTTGAGATGCTAGGTGCTTCCTCTCCCACTGAGTCCAGACAAGGCAGCCCAGCTAGTAGACTATATCTCAAATACAGGAAACAGGATTTGGGATATCTCCATTCCTGTTGGTCAGGACCCACATGGTGGTCATCCTGAGTGCTACATATTAATAGGGAGGTTTGGATCCAGCCAGTGTATGTTCTTCTGTTGGTGATTCAGACTCTGAGAGCTCCAATGGTCCAGGTTAATTGACTCTGTTGGTCTCCCTGTAGAGTTCCTATGCCCTTAGGGGCCCACAATACTTATACCTATTCTTCCATAAGAGTCCCCAAGCTCCATCCACTGTTTGGCTGTGGGTGTCTGTATCTGTCTGAGTCAGGTGTTAGGTAGAACCTCTCAGAGGACAATGTACTCAAGTCATGCATGTCCTTTTGGGACTGGGTACCCACTCAGGATGATATTCTCAAGTTCTGTACATTTGCCTGCAAAATTCATGATGTATTGTGCTTTTTTTGTTTGTTTTTTTGTTTTTTGTTTTTTGGGTTTTTTTTTTTTTTTAGTTTAACTTTTCTCTTTAAATAAGACAATTGGGGAAGGGGGTCAAGCTTGAAAAACAGTAACACTTACTTTGGCAAGATAGCAACCAAAATCTAAAGTACAAGCTATTATATGCAAATTAAATGGCCTTAAAAAATAAACCATAATATTTGGAGAGGGGGAACACAAACATAAGATACAGTATGTCTAAACATCTTGAAATTATAATTTAAGGGTAAAAGTTGAGAAATTATGCTGTTTTAGCTAGAGATTAAGTGCACCTTTCCTCCTGTTTCTCCCAAATAGAATCAGGGTTTACAATTTAATCACACCTCAAAACTTCTCTCAATACAAAGTAACCACTAAATACACACAAAATACTTGTTAATTTCCCTGGCTTATCCAACGTGCAATGCACAGGACTTGACAGACTACAATTTGGGGTGAGTGTACACAAACTGAAAAACCACAACTCCCAAGTTTTAAAATTTGCTCGTAAACCATAGGACACACAGGTCATTTTGACTTCTCATGAGGATGCCACACTCATTTAATCATCAAATTTCCTTAGAATGACAAGAATTGTCAGTTGCCATTCTGAATGGCGTGGGACTGGAGATACAACTTTCAAAATACTTCATTTCTTAATGTCTGAGTAAGGCCATTACATTTGTTTGTATTCTTCAAGTTTTCAGTACCTAACAACCTATCAAAACTCAAGGAGCCTAAATTAAATGGTGTAACATCCTAAAAGTAGCCAATTACTTTAGTATAAGCCAAAGTCTGATGACCAAAATCAAATATTTTTTATAACTGTATAAATGTGATCCAAATGTGTCCACCACTAGTTTTTTCCGAAAGAAACATGCTATAAATAAGCAAACTACAACTGCTCACTGATATGTATGTGCTCCCTAGATGTCTCATTGGGCTTAATTATAGACCACTCATAGTAATAGCTTTTTAGTATCAAGTGTAGCATGATGTTAAGCCACTTTAGCTCTTGTGCACACATGTTGCACTTCTGGCTGATAATGGGAAAACATTTGCAGCATTACACTGTTAAGCTAAGTTGCATCCATCCTTTTAAATGGCGTCAATATCAATGTCATCATTCTTATTGTCAGACTTCACAGTTTCAACTTTTGGTACACTGGCAGTCTTTGGATATATCACCTCAATATTTTCATCCTTGTCTTCTTCCTCACCACCAGAAGATTCTTCCTCTTCTTCCTTCAACCATTTAATAAATGGCTCTGCTTTGACACGAATCTCTTTGGCAAGATGGCTCTGCTTTGACACGAATCTCTTTGGCAAGTTCTTTTGAGACATTTTTCTTAGAGGCCTTTTCTGACTAGCTGATAATGACCTCCTCTTCTAAAAGGTCTGCATCATACATCTCCTTCAAGATATGTGGAATCTTGGAGATCAGCTGAGCTTGATGCATTGCTACCACACATTCCAAACCATGAAGAAGGTACCTCTGAGCCTTTTTGTTGTTATGACAAAATCTTAGAAAATGGTGCCTGTATTTCTTGATTTACTCTCTTATCTTCTTATCAAAGAGAACTTCTGTCAGAACAAGAGGATCCATGGCTTTTACATCCAGCCTTTCTGCCTCAGCCACAGTATCTTTATCAGATAAATCAATAATCCCTTCTTCTTTCTTTTTCTTAACAAAATCAAACAGGATGTTAATACATTCTTCTACAGTTCAATCCAAATCATTGCAAAGTGTCAGACCTTTTGCATGGTCACTGATTTCATCCATTCTGCGCCTTCCTCAGTTGCATCCTCCCCCCAATCATCATCTTCCTCTTCTTCCACAGCAAGTGGAGGACTACTTTCATTTGGTGGTGGAGGGGTTGGAGTCTCACTGGTGGATACAGAGCCATTTTTCTTGTCCTTGCCCTTTCTATTTTTCTTTTCTTTTTCTTTCTTTCCTGTACCAACCTCACTATTCTCAGGTGGGTTTTTGAGAATAAATGTACAGAGTTTATGATGTGTGTCAAGCATGCCTTGGTACCCACAGGCTTTACAAGAATTACCTATTGTTTGCTTCTTTGGATTGACATGCAGATCTGTTTCAGGATTGTCAGGCTCAGGACAGAGAACAAATTTTTTAATGAATCCATCCAACATGTCTTGCGGCTTATTCGCCTCATGAGATCCATTAACAATGTAATGGTCATTCTTAACATCAAACTGGGTCTGTGCTCCCAGCTCACAACCAAAATATTTGGTGGGATACTTTGGAGGCCGATTAAGCGTCTTTGCCAAGTCAACCATGTTGACTATAACTGTCTTGATTCCATTTCCTTTGCCCTCAACCTTAGCAATCAAACAGGGCATCTTGTAGCGATAGAACTGGTCTGACACGCTGCGGTTGACGTTGACAGACATTTTGGCTTATTAGTGACTTTATCAATAAGATGAACAGATCTTTGATTGCAACTTTTTGGTATCTTCTGTCTGGAGAAGAAGGGATGACATAAACGACTGCAAGAATTCTCAGTCTTTGACATGAAAAAATTTTTGCCACTGAGGCTGTAAGCTTCTTGCTTGCAGGCTGTTTCCCCAATACAGGTACCAATGGCTGCGCAACAGCTCGTTTTCGTCAAATAAAGACATAAATCCAACATGGCTCATCTGGGATTGGGAGGAAGAGGCGCTGGAGACTGGGTCCTTGTCTTGAGCACTTAGGGTGACCAGCCTATGGTTTCAGCTGGTGGACGCCCCCAGCAATTAGGACAGAAGACAAGGAGTCAGACGTGGTGCTATCACACAAATTACACACCAAAATAACATAGCAATCACTAGTATTGCTAGCAGAACAATTTCAAATATTCTAACATTCTAACATCATAAGCTAAGGGATATACGATCTGTCTCTGCTTTGCAGGCTCCGAAGTCTTCTTGGGCGTTGGTTGTGTGAGCGCCTTATCAGGAGGTGGGAGGCGAGAATCTGAGTGTGAGCAGCGTGGATCGTCTCTGACTTGGTCGTTTCTGGCGGTGGTTTTTAAACTCTTACTTATCTTTATCCATGTCTGCACGTTGGGCTTCGTGCATCCCTCTGTCTTTATCTGGGGTTCCACTCTGGGTTACCGCCTTGCAGTATGCTTATCCATTTCACACATTTTACTTTCACTTTATTCACTTGTCACTTAATATTTTATTTTAGCCTACCTGGCCTTCAGGCCTTACATGCTCCTTACAGTCCTGAGCGGATGGGTGGGTGGCGACTGGAGAGGCGGCTGGGCAGGCGCCGCAGAGCAGCAGGAGGGACTGTCCCAGCGTTGCCGAGTCTACACCAGCAGAGCCAAGCCTGGTGACCTGGTGGAGACAAGGCTGTGAGCCATGGGTGGCGCCTGCCCCAGCCAGCAGGCTGCGGGACGAAGGGGCAGCAGCGCTGGGCAGGGGCACGGGCCACCGCCCCCTGCAAACTCACCTCTGGAATGTTCTCGCTCTGACTCGATGTATTGGTTTTTAATAGCTGAATAGTAGTCCATTGTTTAGATGTACCATGCTTTCTTTATCCATTCTTCAACTGAGGGATATCTAGGTTGTTTCCAGTTCCTGGCTATTACAATAAAGCTGCTATGAACGTAGTTGAGCAAGCGTCTTTGTGGGATGGTGGAACATCTTTGAGTATATGCTCAAATATAGCTGGGTCTTGACGTAGAACTATTCTCAGTGTTCTGAGAAGAAGCCAAATTGATTTCCAAAGTGGTTATACAGTTTGCACTCCCACCAGGAGTGTACCCCTTTCTCCGCATCCTTGCCAGCACATGCTATCACTTGAATTTTTGATCTTAGTCATTCTGATAGACACAAGATGGAACCTCAGAGCTGTTTGATTTGTATTTCCCTGATGACTAAAGACTTCAAACATTTCACTAAGTGCTTCTTGGCAAGTCGAGATTCCTGTGTTGAGAATTCTCTGTTTAGTTCTATTCCCTATTTTTAAAGTGGGTTATTTGTGTTGTTGGTGTCTTAACTGTTGTAGCCGCAAGCAGCTATGCAAACCGGGTCCCTGGAAGGGAGGAAGGGGCCTGGGAAAATAATGGAATCCGACGGTGAGGGAAAAAATGAGACCCAGTCACAGTTTCTGATCAAGGTCCGATGTGTATTATCAATCTGAGAAATAAATAGGCAGGGAAAATCCTTCCCACAGTAAACCAGGATCTTGTGACCAAATTAGCATCTTGATGTTTGGTGAAGCAGCTCAGCAGGGCATAGCTCCTAGCAGGAACTTGGAGAGAGGCGGAGAAGTGGCAGAACAGAAGAGCTTTGTTTATCTCAGGAAGCCTCACCCTAGGCGGGGTAGCTGCTTTGTGGCAAGGCAAGGTCTGAGTCTGCAGGCTTTTGACTGAGGGAGGTGTTACATCTAACTTCTTGAGTTCTTTGCAAATTCTGAATATTAGCTCTCTGTTAGCTGTAGAGTTGGTAAAGAACCTTTCCCAATCTGTGGGATGCAGATTTGCCCAATTGACAATGACCTTTGCTTTACATAAACATTTGTAGTTTTAAGAGGTCCCATTTATCAATTATTGATCTTAAAGCCTGATCCACTGGTGCTCTGTTCAGGAACTTGTCTTCAGTACTAACATATTCAAGGATATTTCCAACTTTCTCTTCTATGAGATTTAGTGTATTCAATTTTATGTTGAGGTCCTTGATCCATTTGGACTTGAGTTTTGTTTAGGGAAGTAAGTATGGATCTATTTTCATTCTTCTACATATAAACATCCAGTTAATCCAGTACCACTTGTTAATGATGCGTTCATTTTTCCACTATATGGTCTTGGTTTCTTTATCAAAAATCAAGTGTCCATAGGATTGTATGTTTATTTCATGGCCTTATATTTGAATCCAATGATCAGTGTGTCTGTTTCTGTACCAATACCATGCAGTTTTTTAAAACTACTCCTCTGTTGTACAGCTTCAGGTCAGAGATGGTGATTCCTCCTGAAGTTCTGTTATTGTTAGGGATTGTTTTGGCTATCCTGGGTATTTTGTTTTTTTCCTAAGAAGTTGAGAAGTCAGAACCCATATATATATATACGGGAACATTCCTCCATCTCTCTCTCCCTCTCCTCTCTTTTGGTGATACTGCCCCCTCTCTCCCTCTCAATCAAACCTCTTACACCTGGAACTCTTTGGGCCTAGTGTGTGGTATGTCCTGACGAGACCCGCTGTTCTAACACATCAAATGCTACCTACGCCAATGCATGAACATGGATTATCTTTCCATCTTGTGATATCTTCTTCAATTTCTTTCTTTGGACGTTTGAGATTCTTGTCATGCAGATTTTTTTTTACTTGCTTTGTTAGAGTTATATCGAGATATTTAATTAGATGCTAAAAAAGCCTTTGGTAAAATCCAAAACCCCTTCATGTTAAAGGTATATTAGACATGCAGGGCACATACCTAAACAGAATTAAAGCAATATACAGCAACCCAATTGTAAACATCAAATTAAATGGAGAGAAACTTAATGCATTTCCATTTAAGGAAACAACACCCTTTACAATAGACATAAATTTTTTATTTTCTTTCTTTGTTTGTTTCTTTCTGTTTTTTTGCAGGTGTTTTTTTTTTTTTTGTTTTGGATATTTTCTTTATTTACATTTCAAATGTTATCCCCTTTCCAGGTCTCCCCTCCAGAACCCCCTATGCCCTCCCCCTCCCCCTGCCTCTATGAGGGTGCTTCTCCACCCATCCATCTCCTTCCAGCCCTGGCATTCCCCTACACTGGGGCATCAAACACCCTCAGGCTCAAGAGCTGTTCTCCCACTGATGTCCAACAAGGCCATCCTCTGCCACATAAGTGGCTGAACCATGGGGTCCCTCCATGTGTACTCTTTGGTTAGTGGTCCAGTCCCTGGGAGCTCCAGGGGGTCTGACCTGTTTACACTGTTGCTCCCACCATGGGGCTGCAACCTCCCTCAGCTCTTTCAGTCCCTTCTCCAACTCCTCCATCAGGGACCCAACACTCAGTCCAATGGTTGGCTTCTAGCATCAGCCTTTGTATTTGACAGACTCTGGCAGAGCCTGGATGTAAGCTTGTTTTGAGAATTGTACCCACTGACTTTTCTATCCTGATTGGCTGTTAGATTCTTCTATTGTAGATCATCTAATATCAGGTACCACAATATCCAATTTTACTTCTGTGTTACACTGGTATCAAAGAGTGTCTTTGTGCTCTCTCACAATGTATTTGGAAATCAAATTACAATTATAATGACAGCATCCTACTTATGAATTCTGAATGTCAAATATTTTCACAAAAAGAAAGTGATATTAAGTCTATGAGATATTGAAAATAAACAATGTGTGGGCAGTGTTGGCACACTCCTTTAATCCCAGCACTTGGGAGGCAGAGGAAAGAGGATTTCTGAACCTGGTCGACAGAGTGAGTTCCAGGACAGCAAGAGCTACACAGAGAAACCCTGTCTTGAAAAACAAAACAAAAAAAAATAATTAAATAAAAAATAAAAATAAACAGTGTAAGAAATGATTATTGTGTTAACTTAAAGAATGAAGGACAAGTTGATTCTCACTAATCATCTAAGAATGCACTTAAAGTTGGTGTAATTTCCTGCCTCATAATCACCTGTTTAGCAGAAGGACTACATGGAGCTAGGCATTTTGCTTGATTATTTATTGAATGAATGAATGGGTGGACATTATTTTTCAGAGGCAATTTTTGCATATTCAATGGTTATGACCACTCTCATCATAAATAGGCAGAACTACAGAGAGACCAAATATTTTATAAATGAAAATTATATACAAATATGCAAATGTGAGAATGAGAAGGTAAAGTGAAGATAATGTAGATTAACATTATAGTTTTTTTGTGAAAGTGGCAACAGGAGAACTGGCAGTTGGTATGAGATAGTCTATCTTCAGTTGGTTACTTACTCAGCTGCTCATCAAAATCTAGTGCCTAGGGACTTGCTTTTCCTTAAAAAAATTATGATATTTAGTTTAGCCAGAAACTCTGTAAAGCAATATTGAAGTGTCACTAAAATAATTGCAAAATATTTATAAACATTCCCCAAGTCATTCTTTATTTGGCTAAATTTTTCTATAGGGAAAAAATTCCATCAGGAATATAGTATCTTGATTATATGTGTGGATTCATTTATCATGAATAGTTCAATATTTGTGTGTGAGCATTTAATCATAACCTTTGAATGCTGTGGGGATGGATAGGACTGTTACATCAAGACAGAATTTTTTAACCCCTGAGTATTCTATTCTTATAATTTTTCTTTATAGACTAATTGTTGTAAATCTAAATAGTATTCTTGATATAGATGCCCTACAGTTTTCTTTCCTTGTGATTTCCCTAGTCATCAACCTTGTTTTCTAAATACTCCATAGGTGTTTGACCCAGGGGACAGATCTAAGCTTTAAAAGGCGGGGCCATTTCCACCTCATACTCTCAAAGCCTAATGCTTTGAAGTGAAAATGGATTAGACTGTGGCTTTCAGAAATCAATTCACATCTCTCAGACTCTTCACTTTTCTTGTATGTTCAGGAGTTATAATAGTTTATTTCAAATTATTCTCTAAATTGTTGAGGGCAATTCTTGTAGGGCGGTTTAGCTGAATGTGACCTGGGCTAGGGTCTTCCATGGGAAATCTTGGTGTTAACATTAGTCAAGAGACTTCACTTATTGAAAAAATTGAATCTGCAAGGAGGAATCTGATGCTACCCCCTTCCAGCATGTCATCTCCTCAAGCCATGGTCTGTCTCATGTGAGTAGATAATTCTATGTTGAACTAGAGACAATTTATTTGAAATCTACGTAATCTATTCCTTGCTCCAAGACAGAGCACACCAGCTCTTCTGACCTGAAGGTAGGTAAATGACTAGAGCAAAGGCACTAAGTCTATTAGTCGCTATAGATATCAATTAACTCATTTTTCTCTCTCCCTGTCCTTATAGACTTCACATATCCATCTGAAGACTCTCCCCTTGTTTTCTATGTTTCTTGGTGAGTCATTCATTGCAGGAAAAGAGGGAAATTTATCAATTGCTAAATGTGTGAGAGTAGAAGAGAGAGAGGAATAAATATAGAAAGGATAGTGTTGATGAACAGGAAAGGGTCACATTAAAATAGGCTGGTTATCATATGTGCTCCATTTTCATGTTGGGAAATACAGCCTAGAAACACAGGACCCTGCAAAATGTTTTTCCTACCTCTTAGTGATGTCTCAAATTGGTGTATTAAACTAACATGGCTCCAGAATTCTCATGGTGCACATTCATACACTCAAAACACACATATACACACAAAATTAAAAAAGGAGAGCTAGACTTTCATATTAACTAAAGTACAAATAAAGATTTAAGAAAAATAGCAAACACAGATTTTAGTAATATAATAGTATAATTTTGGTTGGAAACATAACATTAACAGTAAAATGGAAAAAGCACAAAATAACATGCTAATTGTTATGAATGATACGGCATCACAATGACAGAGAGGCATGAGAACTTTATTCTGTAGCAGTGAAATTCTGATTACACTGTAGAGAGAAAGAGCAGAGAGGGACGACTTTGTGTTAGGCAGTTGCTGCTCTGTGTCTATTTGGGAACTGACTATAAGGGAGGAAAATCAGTAAGAGCAGTCTGAGAAAGACCTTGAACTCCTGAGAGCATGTGAATTTGTTCTGTGGGGCACAGGGAAGTTTTTGTATATTTTAAAATTATTTATTCAGTGATCAGAGAATAGAAGATATACTTGTGGTAGCATCTCTTAGA
>NW_022196897.1:76291025-76291268 GCF_008632895.1 Mastomys coucha | reverse complement strand
CCCTGGACTTTAGTTGATATACTCTGTGTCAGTCCATGGGAAAAAACTGACTTTTCTCTCTTCCAGAAATTACCAATTTCAAATAGTTTTGTTTGTTTGTTTTTTGTTTTGGTTAGGGATAGGACTTTCATCTACTTCCCCTTCTCCATGCTGAGATTTTGTCTGGCTTCACCCTGTGCAGGTCTTGTGCATGCTGCCAGTTTCTGTGAGTTCAGATGGACATCAGCCCTATTGTGTCTGGAA